>NC_030442.2:17147500-17295000 GCF_001660625.3 Ictalurus punctatus
CACAGTCCTTTGTTTGTCAATGGATGCTGTTGCTAGGCAACACAAGAAGCCAAGAAACCACTCAGCGTGACGCTTCGCCACGTTAATGAGTTTCTTTGCAGCAGCAGTAAATTCTCTTGTTATTAAAAGCAAATGGACATTTCTGTCCTGTATGGATATAGATAAATATACGCTGATCTATTCGACTCGTATCGCTCAGAACAATTTGGTATCGATTGCGTTATGTTTGTGTGTAAATAGTGCTGCAAAGCCTTTACGTGTTCGTCTCGTGAGTGAAGTAGCAGCTGATGGAAGTGCAGGTCGTGGCCAAGCAGAAACCATATTCTGTAAATGTGTGTATTAAAATCAATCGATAAAATGAAAAGAAACGATGCACTTCAATAACGATGACACGCGGGAAACTTCACGGACATTCCACAACATTAAAGTGAACTAGAAATGCATAAAAAGTGTGACTTTGTTTCATTTGAAAAAAAAAAATCTGATTGTTGGGAAATTGCTGTCGTATAAAAGCGGAATAAAAGACTTCGGGATGTGCAGTTATAGGAAAATAATCCACTTCAGCGTGGGGGAGCGTAACTCTGCTTCACATGATCACGCCAACACTGATTATTTTCCTTTAACGGCACTCGCCCAAGTGTGTTATTCCTTGCATATGAACTGACGAGACATCTTTTTCTTTGTGTGTGTGTTTTCTGTCCATCAGAGTAATAACGTCATCTTGGGACAAGACTGTAAACGCCTGGGACCTGGAGACTGGTAAACTGCTGGTGAATTATCCTAATTTCCTTTCTTGTTTCATCTGGTTTCTTGTTTCACAGCTTAAATGTGAAAGCTGTAGTAATATAGTAATGTGTGTGTGTGTGTGTGTGTGTGTGTTCAGTGGACGGTAATGCAGGGCGGTTTGTTGATGTCATGCAGTGTGTCATGGGACGGGAAGTACGTGGCTTCGGCCTCAGACATGGAGAACGCTCTGTATGTCAACTGTGCAGATACAGGACAGAGGCTGCATTACATTCCAGGTAGAGCTGCTGCTTCTTCTTCTTCTTCTTCTTCTTCTTCTTTCAGCTTCTCCCATCAGGGGATCATCCGTTTCCATTATGGAAATCGATTTTATGATCCACATGTTCGATTTGGCACAGGTTTTTCGCCGGATTCTGCATTCCAGATATTATATACTAAGTTTTTGGTTGTACTTCAAGAAGTTAGATACAATATAACAGAATTACAAAAGCGAAGTAAGAAAAAGGTCTAAGCGAAGACATGTTTTTGACCTTTTATTTTATTGAAATAAAAAAGTAGGTATAACTGAAAACAGGTGGTCTGGATCATACTAATAAAGCACTTGTTGAATTCAATGATTTCTGACTAAAGTTATGGCATGGATTTTGAAATTTAGATTCATTTGAGAGATGTTTTCATGAAAACATCTCAGTCACAAAATGAATTCGTCCATCAGGAACACCGCGAGTTCATCATGCAAACACAGTCTACCACATAGTGCTTGGACCCCTTAGTTGCTGCTTGAAGCTAGCTATATTGTTTTATTGTTTTGCTGTTTATTTATTTTATCGTTGTATTCCGTCCATCCAGCGTTTTTTTCGTGAGATGAGAAAGGTTCATCCCGAGTAGGAATTTCGAGTCGAGGAGTCGTTTTCTTTGCTTTTTCCCAGTACGAGTTAAGACCTTTAGTCGAATGCAGCATTAGTTTTATTCCATTCCTCAATCTGTGTCTGTGATGCTTTCAAGAAGTCAGTATCAATGTCTCTGTGTCTCTCAGGTCATCATACGTCCACAGTGATGAGCTGCAGGTTTGATGCTCAGAGTCAGCACGTGGCCAGCGTCTCAGCGGACAGATCCATTAAATTATGGGACCTTTGCTCACACAAAACCACTCTGAGCATTAATAGGTACTGGCATCGTTCTACATTTTGACTGCACAACTTCCATACCATCTTTAACGTGAATTCATTTCGTGAGAGACAGAGACATAGAGACATGTCTCTCTGTCTGTCACGAAATGAATTTGTCCATCAGAAACATCACGAGTTCATCATGGAAACAAATGAACTCAGTCTAGCACATAGTGCTTGGACCCCTTAATTGCTATATAGTTTTATTTGGCGTATTGTTTTTTTTTTAATCTCTCGTATCTTTATGGGTTGTTTTTTGTTTTTTTTTTAACTCTAGTGCCCATACAAACGTCATCTCCAGCTGCTGCTTTACACAAAATGGCCGTTACTTGTGCACAGGATCGTGGGACCGTACGCTACAGCTGTGGGATGTGCAAACAGGTTCGTTCCGTACCAGAGGAGCAGAGCAGCTCAGCAAAGGCCACGATGGAAGCGTCAGCTCCTGTGCCTTCTCCAGTGATGGTATTGAGAGTTTTCTTAAAATCCATCTATTAATACTCTTAGCTTTCTCGATCAAGGATGTCCAACTATCTGTTCAAATATGGCCATAAGTAAATCGTTCCAATATATTATGCTCTGATATATTAACCAGACTCTCTATCAGTTGTTAACAGTTTTTTTTTTTTTTTAATTACAGTTAACACACAATCATTTATATAGGATTAATGATGTCTGTAATTTGAAAGCAAATCTGGCATAAATGAGATGCAGTGGTACCTTTGCTTGCCTCTAATGAGAAAAATGATGTGCTCTCCAGCCTCTGTTCTTGTGTCAGGAGCGTACGACAGGACTGTTGCATTGTGGGATGTGAAGGGACTGTACAGAACTCTGGTGCTGAAGGTAACTGCATTTGAGCACAGTTACAGAGAGAGATGAAATAGTTTTTCCGCCTGCTAAAAAGTCCAAGCAGTTCTAACATGAACAGTTTACAGGAACGTTCTTGTCATTTTTAAGGAAAATAATTTGTTTGCATTTTTAAACTCAGGGTCACCTGGACTGGGTGACAGACGTGGACATGAGTGCTGATAAGAACTGGGTGGTCTCTTCCTCAAAGGTGAGACATTCATGATCATTAAAAAGAGTCAGCTACGTTACCGATTGAGAGAAAGTTTGATAAATAATGGTTCATTATGGAGCATACAATACATACTACTTATGTGGGAAAAGTGACACAACAACAAAAAAAGAGGATCAAGGAAACAAAAATAGTGTCCAAGCGTTCATGCTTTGGAGCTTGCCTAGGATCTTGTGAAGTACTCCAGATGGTTAGATGGCTATCTCAACTAGATAATGATCTACATCCAAATCAACAGAGACATAGTTATAGGGGGTAAAATTGTAGTGACAATCTTAGCCTCTGGATTTCTACTCAATGGCTGCAAAAAGTTTGAGAAGCCCTGTATTAGAGGACTGTGAGGAGATTACACCATATATACTCTGAACTGTGGTGTGTTTGTAGGATTGTACAGTGCGTCTGTGGAACATTGAGCAGCATGAGAGCATTCCTGCAGTCAGAGAGAGCAGGAGAGCACATGGACATGAACCTCATATTCTTCAGGTACAGCCTCAGAAATGCTCCAGTCGTTGGTTCCCAACGATCAATCACTGATCACCATGGTTCCTAATGACCAATCACTGATCACCGCTGATCCCAATGACCAATCACTGATCACTTCTAATTCCAATGACCAATCACCGATCACCACTGATCCCATTGACAAATCACCAATCACCATGGTTCCCAATGACCAATCACTGATCACCATGCGTCCTAATGACCAATCACTGATCACCGCTGATTCCAATGACCAATAACTGATCATCATGGTTCCCAATGACCAATCACTGAGCACCGCTGATCCTAATGACCAATCACTGATCACCATGGTTCCCAACGACCAATCACCAATCACAGCTGATCCCATTGTCCAGTCACTGATCATAGTTGTTTCCCAATGACTAATCACTGATCACCACTGATACCAATGACCAGTAACTGATCTCTGCTGTTCCCAATGACCAATCAAATTGATAACCATTGTTCCCGACAACCAATCACTGATCACTATTGTTTATCCACCTGCGCACTTCTTTGTTCTTAAATTTTAACATCCCTTCTTGGCGATATTTAGTGTTATTCAATCCGTAACCATTTTCTTCGTCTCTATTTCCAGACTGCTCACTACCATGTGGCTAAAATAATCGTTTATACCTGTAGCGTCTGCCTTTAAACCAGCTCTGCAACTCTGATCAACTAAAATGTTTGTTGTTGTTGTTTTTTAGTGTGAGGAATGTGGAAAGGTGTTTTCACTTTCTTGCTTGGAGAAGGTTAACTTCATCACCAAGTGTGTGTTCTGTCGACTGAAGACTCCACACAGATCTCTACCAGCGCCTCCGCCTCTTTAGCACCGAGGAAGCTAATCAAGCTAATGTAGCTAATGAAGCTAACATAGCTAGAGAAAGACCTTCATGAATTGTTAAATCGAATTAATGACGACATAAAGCCTTATAAGCGTATTTAATATATCGCTTTACTGTTAAATAACGAGTTAAACTGTGTAATAAAACATATTTGAGCTCTAATATAGTGCCTCGTACTCATCGGCGCCGTGGCTTAGTTGGTTAAAGCGCCTGTCTAGTAAACAGGAGATCCTGGGTTCGAATCCCAGCGGTGCCTTTTGTATTTCTATTAAATCGCCAAAGTTTCTTCTATGTAATTTTTTCACAAGGAATAAACGAACATTTATGGGATTTGCATGAATGAAAGTGTGTTTTATCAACAGCTAAATACTTTTCTTTATAGACTACATATTAAAATAAAGGCTATATCAGCAGAAATAGAACAGATATATTTCTAAAAATAGTCCATTATTTTGTCCTTTAATTTAAAAAAGTGTAAGAAGAAAAAGTTCAATATACTTTATTAAGTATTATTTTATGACATTTTTTTTAAGAGGTATTAAAAATACGTTTCAATTACAATGTATTTTCTAACTGACTCATTCTATAACACAAATTTTTCTCTTACCAGTTAAATCTTCAGTTAAATTCCAATTAATTTATGTATGTACTATATTTAAAGTAGAAAATAAAACCCATACTAATCTTTTTTTTTCTATTATGCAAAAATACCTTGCGATTCTATATTTGATTATGTATTTTGTTTCCTACCTTTGTATTTAATGAATTTTTTTAACTGACTGCGTTGTTTGTTGGAACGCCAACTTAAGAGTTCGATCCACCTTTTGTACTTTTTATCCTGTATAAACTGGGATGAAACGGTAAATCTAAATCTTTGCATAAAGACAGTCTGTCTAAAGACTTGAGAAGAATTAAGCATGGATGCTCTTTAACTTTTGTGCCCTGCAATGGACTGGCACCCTGTCCAGGGTGTACCCCGCCTTGTGCCCGATGCCTCCTGGGATAGGCTCCAGGTTCCCCCGCGACCCTGAAAAGGAGTAAGCGGTTGAAGATGGATGGATGGATGGATGCTCTTTAACTTTCATTGATGTATACTGTATTTTAACTAGGTATGTGTACTAGTAATGAATGGATTTGATTATCTGATGAGTAAGGAATAAGACATGACATGGGAGTGCTGTTATGGGAAAATAATCTGCGACAGGGTGGTATGATATGTGACATGGAGCGCTGTTGATTGTTTACTGGATGAACTACATAATCAAAGGTTAACAATGAACCAGGTAAAACGGTGATGTTATTTAACAAAGCAAACATAATCACCGCTATTCTGAAATTGAAGGAGAGAAGACATTTACTGAACATTTATGGAAGGAGTCTCCAGTGTCAGCGCTTCACAGCAGCCAGAGGTAAAGCTGTAATTAAGTTATAAGATTTTCTCGGTAACATCTAACAAGCTGTGCTTTTTTTTTTACTTCATGAAAGAGAAAGAAGTAAAAAGGCTGGTAAGGGAATATAACGTATATTATCAAGGACACTTCCCACCCCCACCTTAGGATTAGACTGTTTGTACATCTCCCATCAGGAAAACAACAGAAATCTACATCATCACCCAAAAAAACTCATGAACAGCTTTCCCCCTTCAGCTGCACTAATACTGAACTCATCTTCTAAGCTTTAACTGCCAGCCTTCACCTAATAACCCAACATCAGCATTAGACACCATACTATACTATACTGTACTATACATTGCTATTATCTGCAAATATTTGCAAGTACTTGCACTTTGCTACAATTATCTGTCATACTACAATTAATTATATCAGATTGTTATTTGTACATTATAACTATTTGCACATATTGCATGCATCATGCTGTTTACCTCTACCTGTACACTGTTTTATCTCAACTATTATAGTATTGCACTATAATTCTTATTTGTTTCATTTAACTTAATTGCTATTTGCATTACCGGTATGCATCATACTGTTTACCTTGACCTGTACACTGTTCTTAATCTGGTCTTAATTTATTGTACCATAACCTTGCTATTTTCATTACTGGTTGGATGCTAACTGCATTTCATTGCCTCTGTACTCGTACTCTGACAATAACAATAATGTTGAACCTAATCTAACCTAATCTAATCAAACCTAACCTAATCTAACCTAATTTAACCTAACCTAATTCAACCTAACCTAACCTAATGTAACCTAATCTAACTTAATTTAACCTAACCTAACCTAATCCAACCTAACCTAATCTAACCTAACCTAATCTAACCTAATTTAACCTAACCTAATCCAACCTAACCTAATGTAACCTAATCTAACCTAACCTAATCTAACCTAATTTAACCTAACCTAATCCAACCTAACCTAATGTAACCTAATCTAACCTAACCTAATCCAACCTAACCTAATGTAACCTAATCTAACCTAACCTAATCTAACCTAATTTAACCTAACCTAATCCAACCTAACCTAATGTTACCTAATCTAACCTAACCTAACCTAATCTAACCTAATTTAACCTAACCTAACCTAATCCAACCTAACCTAATCCAACCTAACCTAACCTAACCTAATGTAACCTAATTTAACCTAACCTAATCTAACCTACCCTAATGTGACCTAATCTAACCTCATTTAACCTAACCTAACCTAATCCAACCTAACATAACCTAATGTAACCTAATCTAACTTAATTTAACCTAACCTAACCTAATCCAACCTAACCTAATGTAACTTAATCTAACCTAATTTAACCTAATCTAACCTAATTTAACCTAACCTAACCTAACCTAATCCAACCTAACCTAACATAATATAACCTAATCTAACTTAATTTAACCTAACCTAATCCAACCTAACCTAATGTAACCTAATCTAACCAAATTTAACCTAATCTAACCAAATTTAACCTACCCTAACCTAACCTAATCTAACCTAATTTAACCTAATCTAACCTAATCCAACCTAACCTAATCTAACCAAATTTAACCTAACCTAACCTAATTTAACATAATCTAATCCAATCTAATCTAATCTAACCTAACACACAAACTGCAGAGTAACAAGTTATTTAGTGTTAATGCTGTAGCACTTGCACTTTGTTTACAGTAGGTAACTGTGCTGGTGTGTGTACTGTATATATTGTGCGTATGTTGTTGCGGTAGAAATCCCTCCGGCCTTCAGGGGGCGCCCTTTCACTCATAAACTGACCCGCAGTCGGAGAGGCTTCTTTAAACGAGATGGAAAACCGTGCAAACAGCTTGGCCGTGTATTCGGGAACGAATCGGGAAACAATGAAGCGTTTCATCCAGGTGACAGTTTTCAGCGTTTTAATTAAGATGCGTAATTGGGGAAAGCGCGAGCTGAGAGAGGAATCACAGCTCAGATATGCAGCTCTGCAACCAGCCAGACACTGATTGTTGTGTGTGTGTGTTTTGTTTTGTTCCGTTCTTGCAGGCTTGCATGCTTAAATACAGCGCATCAGATTCTTTCTTTCATGCATTTGAGTCTTAATTGGACTAAAAACGTCCTGGTCTGAGTTCGGAGTCAGTGCATGAAGACAAGAGGAGAGACTCACGAGCAATGGCTTGCATCACTGTAACGCTGCTGCGCGCGAGCTGATTGGCGACAGAACCGCGGATGAAGGTGAGCAAGAAGAGGAAAAAAAATGAAGGGAGATTATAAATTCACGCGCAGGTGAAGTGAAGTTTGGAATAAACATGCAAAAGATTGGACTTTTTTAAAAAAATTTTTTTTTTAAATAAATGTTTTTAATCCGACTCAGTGTTAGAGCTGCTGTTACTTGCTGTCTGAGTCCTCTCGCGAATGGAGGTGTCAAATAAACAGATCTGGTTTGTCTAATCCGATCTGTTGATTAAACATACCGCCAGATATGGAAGCAAACATCTGCAATGTGAGCCATGGAATCACCTGCGCTTCCCACATGATGCTGAAGGTCGGAGGGATGAAGCTTTTCCTAATGAAGTGCTTGTTATTCCTGCGCTGGGCATGGCTTTGTTTGGGTGAGTATGGCTTTAAATCCAATCCGGTTTCTTTCAGTGGCACAATAAACCGGATTTTACAGACGCCCAGGTCTTGAGCTCTAGTGAGCACATTAGAGGTGACACCGGTTTAGTGTCTTTAAAAATGGATGCTGAAGAAACCTTGAGAGGAACTAAACATGAACGGAGTCGACCTTAGGGTGACTTTTGGTGATCATACAGAAGATGCGGAGTGAATGTGAGCATGGTGTGAACGGGAGTTTAATACGGATCTGTAAATGCCAAGCCTGGGTTTCCAACCCTGTTCTTGCAGAACCTGA
Organism: Ictalurus punctatus; assembly: GCF_001660625.3. NCBI lineage: Eukaryota > Metazoa > Chordata > Actinopteri > Siluriformes > Ictaluridae > Ictalurus > Ictalurus punctatus. Next base: position 17,156,170 of record NC_030442.2, read on the forward strand.
TTTCATTTTTTTCCACGCAGATTTAGATTTTTAACTTTTTTTTTTTTTTTTTTTTTTTTTTTTTTTTACAAATAAAAGTATAATTTTTCGTAATGGAAAAAATAAAATGAATATGTTTGTAGCCTTATAAATCATTGAACAGTTTTTAAACATGCGACCCTACTGTATCGTCCATGAGAAAACATGTACACGGGGAAAGTGCTACAACGATCAGGACACTGGGGTTTTCCAGGACCGGGGTTTCAAAACCTGCACACTGCTCTGCCAGCTGAAGCGACATTAAAGTCTGAAGCCTGATGACGGCTGGAAGAAGCCCCTGGTTGGACAATCAGTGGTTCGATGCTAAAAAAAATTTCTATTAACTAAAATGAAATAAAAACGGAATTCGTTAGACAAGTGATAGTTCGTTAGTTGGTTAGCAAGATAAACCGCACATCTTTTGATTAAAAAGTTATGCAGTTATGTCATAATTAAGTAGATTCGATGAAGTTCGTGAACTACGGCTGACGTGAGCTAACAGTAGCGAAGACAGTTAAGTTAGCTACAGGATAAGGTTACTATGATGAAGTTTTGGCCGCAAGGCAAATCAGATTTAAAAAGCATTGTTGGTGAACAAGAAAAACATTTAACATTGCTCCGATGAGGTTTTCTGTAAGGAGATATTTATTTAATTTTTTTTGGAAGGAGTCTCCAGTGTCAGCGCTTTTTAAGAGTCCGAGGTAAAGCTGTCCCTTTTTTTAATTATTTTTCAGGACAGCGGAGTTTACGCTTTTAGGTTTCTTAGTTATGTGACCAGGTGGTTTTTTGTTGTTTTGTTTTTTTCTTGGTTTTTTTTGTCTTCTCAGCTTCAAGAGAGCTATTGCTGCTATAATCGGTCCGCACAGGATTTGACCAGGATGGTCGTCGCCGCCAAAAACCGCTCGATTTCACCGCGGCTTTTTTCAAAATTCGCGATGCGACTTGTGGAGAGATTTTTTGTCCTTTTTTTTTTTTTTTTTTTTTTTTTTTGGAGAAAACTACTTCCGAGTTGGTGAAATAGTTTCGCACGGTCTTTCGCAGTGATGTTTGTTAGTAAATGAGGCCTTTTAGCTGTACTCATGTTAGACACACGTGAATTGAAGAGGGCTTTGGCTAAATGCGCGTTGCGATGACGTCACACGACACGTCTCGGCCCGACTCGGCGGAAAATCCATCTATCCATCCATTTTCTATACCGCTTATCCTACAGGGTCACGGGGAACCTGGAGCCTATCCCAGGGAGCATCGGGCATGAGGCATGGTACATCCTGAACGGGGTGCCAATCTATCGCAGGACACACTCTCTCACACACACACACACACACACACACACACACACACACACACACACACACACACACACATTCACACACCTATTCATACACTACGGACACTTTGGACATGCCAATCAGCCTACCGTGCATGTCTTTGGACTGGGGGAGGAAACCGGAGTACCCGGAGGAAACCCCCGCAGCACGGGGAGAACATGCAAACACACACACACAGGGCAGTGACGGGCTAGCTTGTCTTGCAGATGTTCGTCAACATTAAATGCAACTCTAAACTGATTAAAAAGTATGATGTGTTTTGAAATAAAAAAATAATCATTAGTTATACCAAAGTGCTGTGGTATAAGAGGAATAAAGAATTTTAGGATGTGCTGTTACTGGAAAATGATCAACTTCGGTGTGATAACAGTAACTCTAACAGTGATTTTTAGAATTGTTTGTCTATAACAGCAAATCCCAAAGTGTTTTATTCCTTACTTTAGCATCAGTTTTAATCTCGAGTCTGTACTGACGGTGATCTGTTGTGGCACGGAGGAAACCGAGCCTAGAATTCTTCGCTGCTCTTCTACAGGTTACATGAGACGCTGAGGTCAGTCAAGCACCCAAACAAACGCACGCCAGGGACCGTCGGAGGCCGCGATGTGGTCGCTTTAACGATCCTTGGAGTCTTGTATGACCCGATCATGTTCTGTTCAACATGGGTTTTTTTTAAAAAAAACATGCAAACCGTGTGTACAGGTCTGTCTTTAAAAAATGTCAGCAGCACACCTGAGACTCTGTTTTACCTAGAGTCTGAAACACGATAGACCCTTCACACACACACACACACACACACACACACACACACGAGAGTGGATTTCTCCAAGTCTAGACATGCAGGCTCAGAAATGTCTTTCTGACTGTGTTTCAGGGTTGAGCCTTTTTATTTTCCACTAAATGTTTTTAAATGATTTTTTTTTTAAAGTAAGAATTCCTCACTATTAATTACATTTTACCGAAAACGAAAGATTCTCGATTGCTCAGAAGATGTTGATTAGTTTTCTGTAACAGCAGCTCTGACACTAGCGCAGATAGTGCGCACATCACAGGTCTGGAACAGTCGGTGTCTTTTTTTTTTTTTTTTTTTTTTTTTTTTTTTTTTTTTTTTTTTGGCTTAAATGTTGGTTTAAGGCTTGAATTGAAACAAACCCACGATCCCGATGCCGTCCCCCGCGTCTGTGTGCCGGTGTCCGAGCCAAGTCACGCTCTCATCCGCGTCTGTTCATCTTTTCAGACGATGTCACACTGAGAGATATCGGTGTTACCTTCTTTCCTCAATTCGGAGGAGCTGTACGCTGTTTTGGCGACTCGTGTCAAGTGTCTTAGAAGAGAGAGGAATAATTTAAAGATCGGGAGAGGGGGAAAAAAAGCGCGCCGTGATAAGAAGCTCTGTTTTTTCCTCCCACGAAAGCACCGAGTTTCGGCGTTTAATTGGTCAGATAATTTGGATGAATTTGAGTTTTTATAAAAAAAAAAATGTAAAAAAATGCAAATGCGTAATATTTCTAGTTATATTTTAGTCATTTAGTTATTATTAGTTTTAGCGTGAAACTTCTTTTCTCTCAAATTTTTTTTCACTAACTTCTTTCAAATTCCCAAGTATTAAATCCTTAGTGGTTAGCACGTTTGCTTCGCAGCTTTGAGATCGGGGGTACGATTCCCTCCTCCGCCCTGTGTACACGGAGCTTGTGTGTTCTCCCCGTGTTTCGGCGGTTTCCTCCGGGTACTCTGGTTTCCTTCCCCAGTCCAAAGACGTGCGTCGTAGGCCGACTGGCGTGTCTAAAACTGTCTGTAGTGTGTGAATGTGTGTGCGATTGTGCCGTGCGATGGGTCGGCACCCTGTCCCCCCGGGATAGACTCCAGTCTCCCAGCGACCCTGTGTCGGATAAGCGGGATGGAAAAGGGATGGAAGTTATAAATGGTTTACTGAATCAGTCCACGTTGCCGTTACAGGCCATTACTACAGCCTTCACTTAGGTTTGTGTTTACAGACTAGACCACTCTAGCACTGAAGATGAATTGTTCTCTGGACTTTCAGGTCATGAATTGTTAGTTTTCTTCTGTCAAATGACTAAATGTAAACACTAATGCCATTGCTGAGTGTGTGAATTTACTGCTGTATGGGTGTGTGTGTTATTGTGATTTGTAATGCCACACAGATGAGCCGCCGCCGCCGCCGCCTTCTTCGTCTAGCGTGTAAACTTCTGTAATAACCTTTTGAAAAGTGTTGTCCTCTTACCTTGTGTGTATCAGCTGCTTGCGGTGGGACGGTGGAGCTGCACACGGAGAGAAGAGGAGTGATATACAGTCCATCCTGGCCTCTGAACTATCCTGCCGGAGTCAATTGCTCCTGGAACATCCAGGGGAACCGTGGCGAGGTCATCACTATAAGGTAGCTCACACATTCACTGTTCTTTACAGCCAGCGCTAGCAAACTTGTTAGCACTCTTCATATAAACGAGCAAAAAAAATCTGAAGTAAAAATGAATACCACGAGCAGGTAGTACTAACTGCGTGGGGAGGGGGGGGGATGTCCAAACTGGTTTACTAACAGGATGTACTGTCTGGAGGACTGGGTCGTCTTTTGCGTGTTAGCTACAGTGAGAACGCAGTCTGGGGTGGGTCTAGTTAAAGATGCAAAATAGAGGGCGGAGCAAATTAATACGCCCGGAGGGCACGTATGAAATCCGCTAAAGCCTTCTTGTCGGACGTGAAGCCGAAATTAAACCGTTAATTAAGTGTAAATAAAGAAAACGCTTGCGCAGTTACTCTTTGAAATCTTAATGAGTCTTTATTGGTCACATATACAGTAGAGCACAGTGAAATTGTTTTCTTCTGGAAGTTGGGGTCAGAGCGCAGGGTCAGCCATGATACAGCGCCCCCTGGAGCAGAGAGGGTTAAGGACCTCGCTCAAGGGCCCGACAGTGGCAGCTCGGCAGGGCCGGGGCTTGAACCCCCCGACTTTCCGATCAGTAACCCAGCGCGTTGACCGCCAAACCACCCCTGCCAAATCATGTGAAACATATCCACTAATCTACCCCATGAACATGCAAATGAGAAATCTCAAGACTGGAGACCCCTGCTTTACCCAGGACGATGAAATAAATTCTCATTTCTCTGTTTTTGTTTAGTGTAACCCTTCCAGACAGTGTAAAGTGAGGATTTATAGGCTGTTAAAAGCTCTGCTGCATCACTGAAGAGTGTTTTTATCGGGGGGAGAGAGAGAGCAGAACGCCTGTGTGTATGCACTCAGCACTTCTCTGAGCTGTTTGATAGGATTACTGGCCTTTACTGCACTACAGACACATTTATTACTCTCCCTCTCCCTCTCTCTGTCTCTCTCCCTCTCCCTCTTTTTCTCACTGAAACTCAATGCATCATAGAGTCTTATGATCTGCTGTGCTACCCCTTTAATATTTATTAAAAAATTCCCAAATAAAATCTAATACTGAACATCAAACTTCATCACCAAGCACTTCAAGTGCGATTATCGTTTTCTTTAACAGTTATAACTGTTCTTTACAAAAGATTTTAATGGATCAGATCTGAAACGATTGGCACCCTTCAATACAATGAGCAAAAACGACAACGTAAAATGAAACGTTACACGCAACGAAGGTTTGAACAGTTCCTTCTGAATTACAGTCAGATGTGAAATTATTGGCACCCTGGAAGATAACGGGCAAGGAAAAAGTGTTTCGCTTTAAAAAAAAAAAAAAAAAAGCTTCACATGAATTCGCACTGAGAAGGAGAAAAAGATGCGCGTTTTAATTTTCATCTAACATTTTATTTAAAATATTCCACATTTTATTTAACTTTTTTTTTTTTTTTTTTTTTTTTTTTTTTTTTTACGGTATTCTAAATAAGACAACCTTTTTAACATCAAATCAGAAAGAGTTACTCTCTTACTCTGTTCATTAATTTCATTAGCTGATGTCATGCTAGCAGTGGTTAAGTTTTTCAGTGTGTTTTCGGTGCCGAACTCTCTCGCACGTCTTTAAGATCTTCCAGGTTCAGGATTGTACTCCTTTTGCTGGATAAAACCAGAGTTTGAGGTGTTCTTGCTGCTCTAATTGCCTGCTCCGTGTTGCGCTGCAGCTTCCACAGTTTTGACGTGGAGGAGTCGGGGGGATGTCGGGGAGACTGGCTGCTGCTCGGCCCCACGTGGAAAGACGAGTACCGCGTATGCGGCTCGGCCCTGCCTCCTCCGTTCATCTCCTCCAGAGGTGCGGTGTGGCTCCACTTTCACTCGCAGACCAACAGCTCGGGACTGGCGCAAGGCTTCCGGCTCTCCTATATACGCAGTAAGAGACTGCACCGTACGAGTTCATGGGATCGGATTTAACCCGATCGAAAACATGTTCACCGCGGTTCCCTTAAGGGTTCCTTTGGCTAGTTAAACGTTGATGGTTTTATGGAAACACTCTTGTAGGGTTCTACAGGTCAACCCCCAAAACTTAAAGGTTTTAGATTGGATATTCTTCTAAGGTTGTGGATCTGATGGCTGATGTAGTAGAACAAAAATGGCTGAGAAGGAACGATACTAAAAAAACGTGAAACCTTTTTCTCTAAAATAAACGCAGACAACTCCATACTAAAGAAAAACTTGAGTTTAAAAAGGTCTTTTAATTGTAATTGTAGTACTGCAAGTCAGTATTTTCCTTCAGTCATTTTCATTTCATTCTTAAATCCTCCTCCACCTGTTTTAACCTGCAGTTAACCACAGCCCTGTGATTTCTCCTTGATTTCTCCTTGGTAAATACTTTTACCTTGAAAATTTGTTTCCAAAAACATTTCCATCTACGTAATGTTCCTTCCATAATGCTGATTAACTTTTAACATGACATTTAAAAACAAACGTATAGGAATGATTTACACAAAGCCTAACCCTACCAGGGTCTACTTTAGTTCCGTAGTTGACCAACTAACTCTCTTTCATCTTATTGTACTCAGTAAGTGACCGTTGTATGCGAATGTTGGCCAAATGACATTTTCCTCTAGATGTTGTTTTGATGTTTTGCACACATCAGACATTCTCCGTTGTAGCGAGGCTGCAGGTGAGGTTTCCTTCTGATGACTCTTCCATGCAGATCATGTGCACCACCACCCACTCCTGTGTGTGCTAAACCTTCCTGCGGGTCCTTAGTGTCACACAGGGAATGTGCTTTGCCTTTGTGCCCAGAAAATGTTCTCAGTCTTCCAGATGTTCCCCTTTACTGCCATATTTTAATGATATTTTGGATATCATTAGGAGCCCGTGGTTGTTGAATATTGGTACAATGTTTGAAGAGTCCAAGAATTTGTTCTCGTCAGGCTGTGTGGCTTTTTGTCTTTAAAAAAAAAAAGTTTTATTTTATTATTTTAGCATTAAGGTGCAGTTTCATTATTAAACTCGTGAAAATTAATGAGCGTTATGTTTTCCTTAATTGATCTCTCTCTCTCGTATACTTCTGTCTCTCTCTGTCTGTGTGTGTGTGTGTGTGTGTGTGTGTGTGTGTGCGCGCGTAGGTCGTCTGGGAGAGAGCAGCTGTGAGAGTGATGAGTATCTATGTGGTAATGGGAAGTGTGTGCCACGCTCCTGGCGCTGTAATGCGCTGGATGAATGTGGAGACAACACGGATGAGAGAAACTGTATTGGCCCTCCCACGCCTGCCCGGGCCAGTCTGTGCGCCCCTGGTACACTGGAGTGCAGCCTCGCTCAATCGACCCGCTGCCTGCCCTCAGCACTCCGCTGTAACGGCGTCCACGACTGCCCCGACGGCTCCGACGAGGCTCAGTGTCCCGACATGGTGTGTGGAAAACGGCTAGCCAACTTCTACGGCATGTTCGCCTCGCCCGATTTCTTCCGGCCAAACCGCAGCACTGGCACGGACCTCTACTGCACCTGGTTCCTGGACACGCAGGCTAGTTAACATAGACACCTCAAAATATACACGTTAGTTTAAAAAAATCTATTCAATTTATCTTCATTTATTTATATCTATATTTATATATACACACACAGTGGTGCTTGAAAGTTTGTGAACCCTTTAGAATATTTCTGCATAAATTTGACCTAAAACACCATCAGATTTTCACACAAGTCCTAAAGGTAGATAAAGAGAACCCAATTAAAAAATCGGACAAAAATATTATACTTGGTCATTTATTTATTGAGGGAAATGATCCAGTATTACATATCTGTGAGGGGTAAAAGTATGTGCACCTTTGTTTTCAGTATGTGGTGTGACCCCCTTGTGCAGTAATAACTGCAGATAAACGTTCGGGGTAACTGTTGATCAGTCCTGCACATCGGCTCGGAGGAGTTTTAGACGTTCCTCCGTACAGAACAGCTTCAGCTCTGGGATGTTGGTGGGTTTCCTCACATGACCTGCGTGTTTCAGGTTCTTCCTCAACATTTCTATTGGATTAAGGTCAGGATTTTAACTTGGCCATTCCAAAACATTCACTTTATTCTTCTTTAAACGTTCTGTAGTAGAACGACTCGTGTGTTTAGGCTCGTTATCTTGCTGCATGACACACTTTATCTTCAGATTCAGTTCACGGGCAGATGTCCTGATATTTTCCTTTAGAACCCACTGGTATCATTCAGAATTCATTGCTCCATCAGCGATGGCAAACTGTCCTGGCCCAGATCAGAACAGGCACAAATCATGACACTACCACCACCATGTTTCACAGATGGGATAAGGTTCTTATGCTGGAATGCAGTGTTTTCCTTTCTCCAAACATAACGCTTGTCATTTAAACCAAAAATTGTATTTTGGTCTCAAAATATTGGAAAAACATTTTTCCGATAGCCTTCTGGCAGGTTAGCAAACTCCAGTTGGGCAGCAATGTCCTTTTTGGAGAGCAGTGGCTTGTCCTTGCAACCTTGCCATGCACACCATTGCTGTTCAGTGTTCTCCTGATGGTGGACTCATGAACATTAATGAAGTTGGTTGAAGTTGGTTAAAAGTCTTACTCAGTAACACACTATGCCAAAATGCATCAGTCTGGGAAGGGTTATAAAGCTATTTCAAAGGCTCTGGGACTCCAAAGAACCACAACGAGAGGCGTTCTCTCCAAATGAAAAAACTCTGCACAGTAGTGAACCTTCCCAGAAGTGGCCGACCTTCCAAAATCCCTCCAAGAGCACAGCGACTACTCATCCAGCAAGTCAGAAAAGAGCCAAGGACAACATCAAAGGACCTACAGGCCTCTCTTGCTTCAATAAAGGTCACCGTTCATGACTCCACTATCAGAAAGACACTGGGGGAAAATGTCCTCCATGGAAGAGTGATGAGGTGAAAACCACTGCAAACCAAGAAGAACATTAAGACTCGTCTGAATTTTGCCAAATGATGATCCTCAAACCTTTTGGGAGAATGTTCTGTGGACTGACGAGTCGAAAGTGGAACTGTTTGGAAGACAGGGGTCCCGTTACATCTGGCGTAAACCAAACACAGAGCTCCATAAAAAGAACATCGTACCTACAGTCAAGCATGGTGGAGGAAGTGTGATGGTGTGGGGATGCTTTACTGCTTCATGTCCTGGGCAACTTGCAATAACTGAGAGAAACATGAATTCCGTTCTCTACCAGAAAATCCTAAAGGAGAATGTCCGGTCTTCAGTCTGTAAGCTGAAACTCAAGCGCAACTGGATTACACAGCAAGACAACGATCCAAAGCCGAGGACTAAGTCCCAGTCCTAGAAGTAAGTGAAAGACTGATCTCCAGTTATCGGAAGTGTTTGGATGCAGTTGTTGCTGCAGTTATTGCTGTGGTACAACCAGATTTTAAGTTTAAGGGGGCAATTAGTTTTTCACATTGGTGATAGGTGTCCAATAAAAAAAATACTGAGTAAAAACCTGTTTACTCGGGTTGCATTTGTTTTATGTTTGAAGATCTAAAACTATTTCATATGAGATGTACACAAAAACAGAAGAAATCAAGATGGGGCAAATACTTTTTCACAGCACTGTAACTTATGGGTTTTTTTTAATATCATTATTTGCTATTGTCTTTAGGGCTGTCTATAAATAGTGTCCCATTCACCTCTTTCAGTATTCCTTTAAATCAAAAACGTTCAAACCCTGACATTAACTCTTGTGTCCACACACACACACACACACACACGCGCGCACACACACACACACACACACACACACACACACACGCACACGCACGCTGTGTGCAGGACCCGAAGCCTCTGCTGCTGCGGTTAGACCTGCAGTTGGGAGCGGGCGATTCGGTGCGTGTGTATGACGGTCTTGGGGAACGAGCCGAGCGTCTGCTGCAGAGTCTCACACACCACAACAACCAGCATTCAGCCGTGTTGGAGTCCTCGCAGGGGCAGATGAGCATCCTGTACCACGCCAAACCGCACAGCCAGGGGCACGGCTTCAACGCCTCCTACCAGGTGCGAACCAGAGCCAGCTCCCTCTTTAACTGCAGCGATAACGGAGGGTATGAAGTAGGAAAAGTAAATGAAAAGCCATCAGAAATCTTTTTTATTTATTTATTTATTTATTTTTGTTAGAAATACATAAATAAATCCTACTATTACAGAATTCATGGTTTTCCTTAGAGGGTGGTGGTGGGGATGGTGGTGGTGTTGGTTAAAATGTAGAAAAATGCATTTGTGTTATTTATTTATTTATTTATTTATTTATTTTCAAGTTAAGGCCATTTATTTTTCTAAAAATGAAAAAGCTTTTAAAAAAAAAGCTATCAAAAAGCAGTGGATTACCAAACCTATGGTCAGGTCCGTAAGTATTTGGACAGCGACACAATGTTAGTAATTTTGCCTCTGTACACCACCACGATGGATTTGAAACGACGCGATCGAGACGTGATTGATGTGTAGACTTTCAGCTTTAATTCAAGGGGTTTAAGATAAATACTGTGTTTATGAATTACAGCCATTTTTTTTGCCGAGTACCAATAAAGTTTTGATGCGAGATTGATTTGTACCAGAATGATGGGAAGAGACGTGTATGGAGAAGGAAAGGAAGAGCTCATGATCCAAAGCATACCACCACATCATCTGTCAAACCTGGTGGAGGAAGTGTTATGGCATGGGGATGTAAGGCTGCTGATGGAACTGGGTCACTGGTGTTTATTGATGATGTGACTGCTGATAGAAGCAGCGGGGTGAATTGTATAGCGCTAAACTTCTAAAGCAACCCAAGGGCTTCCTAAGGCAACGAAATTAAATGTTCTTAAATGCCCGATGACCTCAACTAAATTGAGCTGCTTTTCACTTACCGAAGGCAAAAAGACCCACAAACTAACAGTAACTGAAGGCGGCTGCAGTAAAGGCCAGGCAAAGCATCTCACTGGAGGAAACTCGGCTTTTAGTGATGTCCATGGGTTCCAGACTTCAGGCAGTCACTGACTGCATCCCAGTATTCAAAATAATCCTTTATATTTATGATGTTGGTTAGTTTGTCCGGTTACTTTTGAGCTTGTGAAAACGGCCGGAAAGTCTACACTTCAATCACATCTCCATTTCTGCGTTTCAAATCCGTTGTGGTGGCGGAATGAATAAGTCAGTAGTGTGACTGTCCAAATACTTATGGACGTGACTGTATATATCACGATACACACGAGGTATTGTAAAAATGCCCTTGTGTATCGTGATGATATATTTGATATCGCACACCCCTAAACGGAAACACCTTGCTCTCATTATCAACCAAAAACCTTCGCACAGGAACATGGGAAAATGGTCTTACCATTTTTCTCATTTTAGTAATGGTGATTTATTTTTATTTATTTATTCTTTCGGATTATTCGTATGACGTGCCCGTCAATGAACTTTGACCCTTCCTTCTCTGTCCCTCAGGTGAAAGGTTACTGTTTCCCGGGTGAGTTCCCGTGCGGTCCAGACGAGGGCTGTTACTCTCAGCATCAGCGCTGTGATGGTTACTGGCATTGCCCGAGTGGCCGAGACGAGGAGGGGTGTGCGCTGTGTGGCCCGGGTCAGTACCCGTGCCAGGGGGCCGGAGGTGCGTGTTACTCGGCTCACGAGCGCTGTGATAATCAGAAACAGTGCCCAGACGGCTCGGATGAGAAAAACTGCTTCTCCTGTCAGCCGGGAACGTTTCACTGCGCGACTAACCTGTGCATCCTGGAGACGTGGCGCTGTGACGGGCAGGAGGACTGTACTGACGGCAGTGACGAGCACGAGTGCCAGGCTGCAGTGCCACGCAAAGTGATCACGGCGGCGCTGATCGGCAGCCTGGCCTGCGGCTTGCTGCTCGTCATCGCCCTCGGCTGTGCTTTCAAACTCTACTCGCTCAGAACGAGGGAGTACCGGTGAGGCGCCATCTGTTCAGCTCAGTCTCTCCGCAGTCGGGTTTCCAGTTATCAGTCTTCTGCACATAGTAGTGTCGAATTTACGAGAATAATCGGATAACTGTTTAATCGGATAATCGATGACCTATGACCAATCAGAATTGAGAATTCAGTGACGGTGTGGTATAATATAAATAATTTTTAGTGATGGCCTGGAGATTTCAGTGATGTGTCTAGATGATAAACACTTAGACGCCGGTCATGTGACACACCGGGTAATTCATCAAATTCTAGAAATAGATTTTTGTCCGATATCTACATTTCATTAGTTTTATTAATAATATACTGTAATAAAATATTCTGTAGTTGCCGTTTCCAATATATAACTCGGATACAGTGTGCAGATGGTCTCTTTCTCTCTCTCTCTCTCTCTCTCTCTCGCTCTCTCGCTCTCTCTCTCTCTCTCTTCACATCATTACATCACTCTTCTTGCTTCTTACCCTCAGTTCTTATCACCTCTCCTCTTTCATCATCCTTTATTTCTAGCTGATTCAATATGTGTCAGGAGAGAGCAGATACACTCTCACTCTCTCACACACACACACCTCTCTTAGCATCCACAATGATGACAAATGAAAGTAAGCATTAGTCAATAATTGCTGCAGCTGTTCAGATGATGGAGCATCACTGCTCTGAGTCAGGACTTACACTATTGATCAGAGAGGGAGGGGGGGGGGACGACACTGAGAAATAAAGTGGGGGAGCGAGAGAGAATTCACTGTATTTGGACATTGATATAAAGTCTTTACGTTCCATATGGGAATAGAAAGAAGAACACACAGTGCACTTTCCATTCAGTTGGTTATGGTCGCGAGAGCATTGTTGCTAGGCAACTGGTGAGAATATGGACACAGCATGCACTAGCAAATGAGGCTAATCACTTGGCTAGCTAGCATCTAGATGTCATGATGGAAGTAATGAGACACAACTATGTGGAAGCTCAAGTTTTCTCTGTTCGGGAAGGAATGACAAATAAAAGACTCAAAAGTAATTAAACTGAGATTTATTACACTTGTCGTTAAGCAGCTGTGAGAATCGACGATCCATCACAAAGGCTTCATTGTGAACTAAAACTCCTGTGAAAGCTATGAAAAATATTGAATTCTGAAGTAATTAACACAAGATTGAGTCCTCTCATGAACATGATGACGCACGACTTCATTTGAACGCAGCATTATTTATCAAGACCGGCCCTTTTTAACATGAATTCTTTTACTTTGTTACCGTCGGATCCAAATAACCTAAAAATACGTTCTGTAATTTGGGTAAGAGTTGTGAATATAAGCACAAAGTTTCGTTATGGGGGGGAAAAAAATTTGCTTTTAGTAAGATTTTTATTTTATTTAAATTTTTTTTTTTTTTTTTTTAAATGGGCCATTTGGACTTGAACAAAACATCAGGCACAGGAAGTTGTAGCAGTTCATTAGCTCATTTTTACATAAAATAAAAAATCTCCATGTATCTCCACAGAGCTTTTGAAACCCAGATGACTCAGATGGAGGCGGAGTTTGTTCAAAGAGAAGCCCCGCCCTCATATGGTCAGCTGATTGCTCAGGGTCTCATCCCACCTGTGGAGGATTTTCCTGCTTATAATCCTGCTCAGGTAAATAAATCTTACAGTTACATGCAGGTACATGTTCCACACACACACACACACACATATGCACACATTTTATTTATTATATAATCTATAACCCAAGCTTCTAAAAGAAAAGATATTTCACCTAATTAAAGTGATCGATCAGTGCTTAGTCAGTAAAACCGCAGAGGAGTAAGTAGCCTAATATACATTCGGATTTTCTTTTACAGATTCGGGGAATTATTATTTTTTTTCTTTCATATTCTGTGAAAAAATATCTTTCAGATATTAACGTTATGGCGCTACTATTTTAACGTCTTGGCTTAATTAAAGACAACATTTCTGATCGCTCTTGCGTTAATGTAACGTGTCCTTTTAAGTAACACACCCAGGCGTTTCCTCCGTCATCGTACTAGCGCTAAGAAAAACCATGGCAGACTTCACTGAGAGAGAGAGAGAGAGAGAGAGAACGTGGTGAAGGTCACAGTAACGGTGGAATATAACCGGCGTGTTGGCTTATTTAGCCTACAGCCGTCAGAGCTTTCTGCATGCAGTCGGCGCCAGACGGCTTTTATTAGCTCCGGACTCTGCAGGAGTGAAAATTCGCTCCTTACTGACTGATTTGCATGCGAGGAGATGAGGCAGAGACGGTCTCTATGGAAACGGAAGCTGTGTCGGCAGTGGATTGACGGGTCCCGCTCAATGCACGCGCCCGTTATTTTTCACTTGGACACGAGAACACAGCGTGCGTGTCAGGAGTGTGACAGGACGCCGCTCGGAGATCGGCGTTAATATAAAGCGACTTCATGGACGGGAACGGTTCGGCCGAGTGTAGTAGCGGTCGTGTCAGTTTCTCTGAGAGAGCAGTGAGAAGATCTCTCTTGGCATAATTAGCGCTCTACAGCACTTCACATGGACTTCAAGTTCTCACCGAGACTCTTTCACTTGCCCAGACTTGTTTGATGTTTCTCTTCTGTTTTTTTTTTTTTTCCTTCTTTCCCTAATGGTACAGTACTAATAAGGCTTCATGTGGTACAGCTGGTGCTTGTTCGTGTCCTCCTGTCGTTTTTAGAGCACCCTGAGGTTCACGCTCCTCCAGCTCTCTGTTACTACGTCCTGAATGAAGGCCATGCAGTTAGGATTAAAAAAGGCCACGCCCACAAGCGGCAACAGTGGCGATCGCTACACGCCCACCAGGAAAATGAAAGCTACAAGCGATACAAATGCCTCGACACTTATTAGCATGAATGTAGGGTTAGGATATGTCTCACAAAAATAATAAAATATACATGTCTGCACTTGATTCTGTTCTGTTCATCTGTATAGATTCGCTTTATCGTGCTTCTGTGCGTATAACGTAAAACGTATTTGTTCGTGTGCACACTTTGCTTTCTCCGTCTGTTTCAGGCGTCCGTTCTGCACAGTCTCCGCTCGGCCATGCGGAGACAGATGAGGCGTCATTCTTCCCGACGAATGGCGTCGCGCCGCAGATTAGGTCGCCTTTGGAGTCGTCTGTTCCAGCGCGGGAGTCGACTGCGTGGTCATATCCTCCTCCTTACCCCACCAGGGCGGGGACACACTCCATCACAGACACACCCTCTGCCGTCTGGTCACTCGCACGTCAGCTCTCGGACTGGGAATAGCAGCCACTGTGCTGTAGAGGGGCAGGGCGGCGAGTGGGTGGACCTGCAGGCTCACGCCGAGGCTCTGTGCTTAGCCGAAAGCGGGTCGCCAGCGTCATCGCCCACATCACCAGCCCTGCCCCGCTCCACCTCGGACACGCTGGAGGACGACGACGACGACGACGACGACGACGAGAACGATGATGAAGATCGCGATCGAGCATCAGGTCTTCGGCCCAGAGATGAGAGCAGGTCACACGGAGCTCCACGTCGACCCTCACGTCTACCGTTTCAATCACGAGCATCCAGGAGGGTCGTCCAGGGACTGGCGGCGGAACTGGGAACCACGCCAGTCACACGCTACTCCGCACTGGGAATCTCTCCTCTGTCCACTTCTGAGTCTCTGACGTCATCCAGCAGCCAGAACGAGGAAGATATGAGTTCACCGACACACGCCGATCCCTGCTCAAACACTCACACTGACCCACACACTGACCTTAACACACACTCAGTTGGAGATAAAAGCGTAACGCGAAACGGGACGCGGAGTGGACACACGAGCAGTGACGAAGACGAGGATGATGTTCTGTTCACGCGCTAAAGGGCCGCCTTCGTCCTCTTTTAAACTTTTTACAATTCGAACAGAAATCCTGCTCATGGAGCGTGCAGGAAAGTTTAAGAATGTCTTCATGACATCATTTTTATTATATACGAAACTTCGTAGACTGAATCTGTGTATATTTTGCACACAGAGGTCGAGAGTGTGCGCAGGAGTGGCCTGAATTACTTTAGGGCTGATGTGGGCGTGGTCAGAGTTTCCGCAGGAGCGTTTGGGCGTGGTCACAGTTTCTGCAGTAGCACGTTTCGCTGGTAGGTGGGTGTGGTCAAAGTTTCTCTAGAATTGTGTGGGGGTGTACAAAGTGTTTCTGCAGGAACATGCGGGGGTGTGGTTACAGGTGGGTGGGGCCCAGTTCCTGAAGGAGTGTGGGTGTGGTCACAGTTTGTGCAGTAACATGTGGGGGCATGGTCAGTGTATCTGTAGGCGCATATGGGTGTGGTCATTGTTTTTGCAGGGGTGTTGGGGTGTGGTCACAGTTTCTACAAGAACATGTGGGTGTGGACATTGTTTCTACAGGCACATATGGGTGTGGTCACAGATTGAGCAGGGACATGGGGTTCTGGTTAGTGTTTCTGTACGAGCATATCGAGTTGGGCATCGTCTCTCCCGGGCCGTGTGGGCGTGGTCATTGTTTCTACAGGTGCGTGTGGGTGTGGTCACAGTTTCTTTAAGAGCATGTGGGCACGTAGTCGCAGTTCTTGCAGGGACGTCTGCCTGTGGTTAATGTTTTACAGGTGCTCTAGGACGGGATCAGAGTTTCTACAGAAGCGTGTGGGAGTGGTCATAATTTCAGGTAGGCGTGGTTACCATTTCTGTAGTTTTTACGGGCGGCTCAGGATTAAAACACACGGTCCTGTGCACATCTCTATTCCCTGGTGCGTCACTTCCCAAACATGAACCTGAATGTGGGATGAACATGAGCACAAGTAAATCCTATTCATAATAATTAACCTCCTTCGTAAAATAAAGACCAGCGGACTGCTTGCTCTCGCGGCACGTCTTTATTCCCTGTAAGTCTTTACGAGTTTCAGGATTGAAATTTAATCAGAATCTAATTTAAAGATGGATGAAGTGCATCAGCTGTGCTGGAAGTGATGTTTCGCTGCCGTTTTGGTGGTTAAACGTGGCCACTCATGGCCAGGATTGAAGTGTGTAAGGCTCCCGTTAGGGGAGCAGAGATCTCAGGGACTTGTGTGCTGGTTTCTGGAAGAATGTGTCGTTATATTTATATCCATGTTTGTTTCTGATCAGCGTGTGGGGCTGAAATGCGCTGATTCGAGGATGTCGTTTTTTTGTAAGCAGCAGTTCGAAATGGATAAAAAAAAAGGAGTGAGATTATAGACCTGAGCGTACACACACACACACACACACACACACACTACATGGTTTTATTAAGGTATTTTATCTAACACAAGCTGCTTGAGAGAAAAGGTGAAAGATTTTATGGACATTCTGTAAGTAACGCTATACATGCATACAAACGGGTGACGAATTAAAGGAAAAATTCTGGCTCTGACTTGATCCCGGGGGGTGGGGGTGGGGGTCGGGGGGTATTTTTATTTTCTCACGATGGTTTGGCTCCTCTTGTCCCCTTAGGCTGAAGCATCACTGAATTACACAAACCAATACAAAGTCCTCG
The DNA here is from genome assembly GCF_001660625.3 of Ictalurus punctatus. Taxonomy (NCBI): domain Eukaryota; kingdom Metazoa; phylum Chordata; class Actinopteri; order Siluriformes; family Ictaluridae; genus Ictalurus; species Ictalurus punctatus. The sequence continues at coordinate 17,173,315 of NC_030442.2, forward strand.
TTCGATGAAACTCCTGATGGGTGTGGCTTCTTCCTAGATGACTCCGCCCCTCATTCACAATATACAAGGCTCACTTAATGGTATTTTAAGGATTAAAAGGATGTAATATCGCATGCTATGGCCGTCACACTCGCCACATCTCATCCCGGTAGAAAATTTTAGGAACGACGTCTTAGACGGAGCTCTCCACCACCATTATCCAATCATCATTATCCAATCATCATCATACCAAGATGTTTTGGAAGATCAGCTGATCATCGCTCCAGTACAGTTCCAGTGACTTGTAGAACTGTTGCAGAGGAACATTGACGCTGTTCTAGTGGAGACTTTATGTTGGTTTTATTTCCTTTCATTTGTCACCCTTCTGTATATCATATACCTCTGGGATTTGATTTTATTCCACCACGAGTGTGAAAGGTTAGGGCAATAAGGGACTGACTCTAAACTGTGAGACGAACAATTCCATTTTATTTTTATTTGTACGGCGCTTTTAACAATGAACGTCGTCTCAAAGCGGCTTTACAGAAACATATAAACACAGGATGGAGATTTTAAGCGTGTGAATTTATCCCTATCGAGCGAGCCGGTGACGAGGAAAAACTCCCTGAGATGATCTGAGGAAGAAACCTTGAGAGGAACCCGACTCCGAAGGGAACCCGTCCTCATCTGGGTCACGACGGAGAGTGTGAAGGTAAAGGAAAGTTCATGATGGTGTTTCTATGAAGTCTGTTTGTTGAACTAATCCACTGTTCACTAAAGGAGACCCGAGTGTAAAACTGCACGTGGTCATCGCAGCAACCGTCGTCCCAGCAACCACAGCGAGAACGTCCATGTGGAATCGAGAGGGTCCAAAACCGTTTCATGGTACTTCAAGCGGTACCGTCCTCAGCGATCTCCAGGGTGTAGCCTCCAGTTGATGAGAACAGCTTTCATTTCTATTCCCTGCTTTATCTGGGTTTGTTATTTTCACCACAGCTCGGTGATCTGATGCTTAACTTTTAATGTCTGTAAATTATTTAGACTTCATTAAAACGTCGGACTGGTCGTCGGAGAATCCAGATGGCCATTAATGCTTATTTATTTTAAAAAAATGTTTGTTTTTTTTTGTGACAAGTTTTGTCAGTTTAATTATTCTGTACTAATGTGAAGTGGTAAAATCCCTCTAACTTTTTTTAAATTAAAAAAAAAAAAAAAAAAATCCTAGTCAGACAACGTGCCAGTACAGAGAGAATCGTCGGAACTGAACGTGTCGTGTTTTCAGAGCGAGAGGAATTTGGTGTTAATGTGCCATTGGAGAAATTGTGTGTTTTCAGAAACCACTGCTGCTAAGTTGCGTAAGACAAAGCATCTACTCTTGTGGGGGTTTTTTTTTCTTTTTTTTTTTTTCTTTTCTTTCCTCGGCTCTTTTACGTAGATTGTACTCAAAAACATAATTAAATCATTTCTTCAAAAGTTCGAGTTTTCCTTTCACTCCTCAAATCACCTTCGTTCGCGACGTCACTTCTTTATTATCTTCCATCCGACGTTCACCTGTCAGCGTTCAGATCAAGCCTCTGGCTAATAAGTACATCATTCCTGTCATGAGAAAAATCTTTTCCTTTTGAAAGCATGAGCTGCCATGTATACGGGACGTGGGTAACTCCCAAGAATTATTGGCACCCTTCTTTCTATTTGTCTCAAATAAAAATGGCTCACGATGATTCAGATTTTCCACTCGATTAACCAGAGAAAAGAATGACTTCTGGTTAAAAAAAAAAAAAAAATTGAATAAAAATCATCCAGAATTTCCATTTTTTAAAATATAGTAATACTTTCACTTAAAAAGTGTCAACATTGAGTCATTAAAAAAAAAAAATTGTGATCCTAGAAAATTTTTTTTTTTTTTTTTCAGTTGCCCTTAGTGTTCACGTGAAAACGTGACCTTGACATTTCCCAACACTTTTTAGTAAATAATGTGATGGTGAATTTCTCCAAAAGTATTGGCAACCTTTATGATAATGAGCAAAAAAAAAAAAAAAAATCATATGTAAAATGTTCACAAATCCAATGAATGAATTTCCATAGCCAATTTTTATATTATTATTATTATTATTATTATTATTATTATTATTATTATTATTATTATTATTATTTTAGAAATGTTCAGAAGTTTTCATTATGCTTCTGATATTTTTTTTTTTAGAAGTTTATTTATACTTCGGATCGTACTTTATCTTATACAATCGTTTCTTCCCGTCCTCGTAACGCTTGCCGCTAATTGATCACAGAGAACTGACTGGTGACTTCCACATGATCCGAGTGAATTCCACATGACACCGAAAGCTTCGCATCTCTGAATGCTTCTGATTCGAATTCTGCGTCTTTCGAGTCCATAAAAATATCATAAAATAATATTTCTTTTGACAGCGATGATATGCTCCTGCCAATTACGGCGGTTATTATTGAACTCTAAAGAGTTTGCTAGACGTCTTTCCAGATCTGTCTGTAAGCCAGAGGGGATTTTTTTTTTTCCAGGCAGATTTCTTCAAACAGATGCCAAAAACAAAGCTGTCATCTGGCACCGAGTCTACAACAACAACAACAACAACAACAACAACACCACAATCTGCCAAGTGTTCAGTCAGGAAAACATAACTAAGAGTTCATTAAATGAATCCGTCATCAGTGTGTTAGAGAACGAAAGTTTAATTGTGTTTAAATAGATGATGTGTGTTGTACTTTTCATTTCTTTCATGCAACATGACGCCTTCTGTAAAAGTTAATAACGCTGTTTCCTGTGTGTGTTTAACTCTAGATACCTGGGGTTCTTTGAATGATCCTTGTTAACATTCTGTAAAAGTAGGCGTGATTGTGGTTTTTTTTCCCAGCTTTCCATATATAAGCCCCATAACCCCTTACTTTTTCTTTCTGCACACTGGGGGGCAGATGCCTGGGTCTTATCCCCCATCTTTCAGCCATCATGCACATTATTTCTCCTGCCACCAACTCCTGAACCTTCCACACTCATATCCCAGAGACCTGGCTGGGGTTTGAATCGGCAACCGCTCTACCCAGAGGTGACGCTCCTCCAACTGACCCAGAGGATCTCATACAAGCGTCCTGTTTTATAGGACTTTTCACCCTGAACTAACGCACAGCTTCAAACCCGGCACGTCAAGCACCACAGACCACAATACAGATCATGAGCACTGCTTATTGGACTTTCGTCCTAATAAATGGCTCGAACGTGTAAGTCAAAGAGACTTCCATGACCCATTTAGTGTACGAGGAGCTGGTTGATGTTCAGCACTCGTACCTTTCACATAGTTTCTCTCAGTAAGAGGGAGTGTAGCTATGAGAACGCTGCTAAGCAACACGCACCAACACACCCATGAACCTGTTGCTCCACTGTACCTGTGTGCTTCCTGGGAAATTTTTAAATGGTTCCTTTAATCATACAGAGTATGACTTTGCTCATGGTGTCGTCATCACGGTAAATTCCGGCATGAAACCGTTTTTATGTAAATGATGGAATGATCATTTTAAAAACATCGAAAACATGAATAATAAATCCGTTTTTAAGAAAAAAACAAACCCTACTACCGTAAACAACACTCACCTGTTCACATTGAAGTCGTGCAAACCAAGCCACAGGGTCGTTATTGCACACACTCCCACAACACCATCTTAAACATTGTGTGTTTTTACTCAACCCTTCAGCATTCATATCCTCAAGGCCCGAGTGGGGTTTGACCCAGCAACCTTCTGACCCAGAAGCGAAGATTATCCAATCAACGCACAGGATTTTCTACAGTGTTGTATTCTTAGTCTCAGACTGTCCCACTGAAGCAATCGGACGAGACCACAAAGATTTACTTATACTAAGTTTGCCTTTATGAAACTAAGAACCCTTAGTCATTTTGCTGAGTGCACTCAGAGACAGTCACATTACCAGATAATGTTCATGTAGTAACTAAAAACTGATATAGTAACTGATCTTTTTACTAAACTCATATATATATATATATATATATATATAAATAATCAACTTTGAGCAGGGATAGGTGTATTTCCTACTAAAAATGATGCGATTATATTTCTCATTTAGGGATAAATGTTGGATACCTAACATCCGGTAGATTGACTCAAGTTTTAATCAGCTTCCATTAATGATTTAACAGTTAAGAATGAATAAATAATCTACAGAAGCCATATAATATAAATAGACATTAGGCCACTAAATGTGATGAGGATAAATGGCCAGCAGAGGGCAGCAGAGATTAGTGCTGAAATTTACGGATTTAATTTCTGAGTTTTCTTTCCTTGATAATTTCCCAAAATGGCTCAATAAAAGAATAGATTTTGGCAAATAAATAAATAAATAAATAAATAAATAAATAAATTCTTTGCTATCTGTTTAAAATCTATTTAGCAAGAGAATACCGATTCACATGATTTACAATTTAAAACAATCACATATGGAGACGCGATCTGTACTCGTTCGGATTTCGATGCCGATCCGTGTGTTTCCCGTGCGGATGCGAGTGAATCAGAACGAAAACTCGCGCTCGGAATGAAAAAGGAAGCACGTTCGCCTCATGGAAGATTGGTGGAACTAAAATTTTGACCACTTCTTACACAATCGTAATATTTTTCTTATTACTTATTCGCCACACGTATCCGTGTGCGTCTTAACAGTCGACAATAACACAACCGGACAACGGCTAAACTTTTGAATTAACTTTATTGTTCTATTTTTGTTACACGTACCCATCTTTTACAACAAAGTACATCTTTATAGCACACATTCCCGATGTCTCGCTCGGCTGGCCTCAGGAATGCTGTCTCTCTCTTTCAGGAATAATATTTATACGGCTGGGTTTGTTCGAATGAAGCACTTGGTGACTGAGGCAGAGAGAACGGGGTCGGTGTCACGTTTAGGGACAGAAACATCTCGCCCTGAAATGGAAAAAGTCTAGACTGACCAATATATTATATTATTATTTGTTTAAAAGAAAAAAGAGAGCGAGAGCGAGAGAGATTTAGTTGGGGGGTGAAACTTGTTTGTACAGCTATGAAGAAATCTGTCGAGTCTACGTGCTGATTTAAGTCAGGAGGCTCTGGGAATAGATTAGAGACGCATCATTAACAACACCGTGCTCGTTTACTCACTCGTCGAACGTGCTGTTACCGATTTCTGATGTGACGCGATATGTTTAACAGACAGTGTGAGGAGGCTGACCCGAGTGTGCAGAGCTGTATCAGTGAGATGCTGTGAATTGTGCATATAAAAGGTATTCACGTGCGCGGAGGAGTGAGAGCATTTCAGTTCAGCGAGCACCGGACGCTCAGACACGCCCACTTCCTTTCCTCTCACTGGGCAGCGTCTACGCCGTGCTCGTAAGTCAACGGCCACGCTCGCTCACACTGCTCTGCACGCTCAGGTTTGATTGATTAATAATAAGTAGACTTCCGTATCGGTATCGACTTGGTATTGATGCACCCCTAGAACAGACACTGTAAATGATGAAATATTATTCAAGCATGTCTCAGCGGAATGTCCCTTTTTTTTTTTTTTTTAGTCCCCATGAAACCTAAAATACATTTCTTCAATTCCAGCGTAGCAAAAACACGCGCACGGTGATTGTTAACGTGTCGTTAAAATTCAAAACGCGATAAGAAGAGACGTGGCCGAGTTCCTGGGGTCGGAAAATAGTACGATCTGAGTTTTGTTTGGCAGTGGCGTGTTACTGCGGCAGGTCACTGTATAACTATAAAAAACAGTAATAAACCATTAAAATGATTAAACCTCTGTTTGCATAGATATATTACAATGGCTTATTAACTGGGGTTTGGTTAACAAACGATACTTTTATATTAAAGTGACTTTAATCCTGACGGGTTAAGGGATAAGTGCTGGAGTTAGATGAAATACATTCACAGTCATCAGGTGTCCTTAACACACACTCGACTCACTTTTCATTGCTTGTGGGGTTTTTTTTTTTTGCATCTATTAAATGATAAAATGGTTTAAAAAAAAAAAAAAAAAAAAACACGTTACAAACCCTAAATAGCGAAAAAAAATTCCACAAACCATACAAACACTCTGAAAATGTACCATATGGCAAAAATGTAAATGTGGTCCTATGCTGCGTTCATGAAAGCTGGGTGGTCAAGTTTTCCCAGAACCCCCCCCCTAGATAGACATAGACACAAAGATACATGGGTAAACCCTAGATACCTAGGTTCCTCTGAGCACAGAACCCTGGGAACATTGGGCCATAGATACATGGGGTTCAGGGAACATGTAATACTGGGAAGATAGGGTTCTGGGAATATAGGACCATAGATACATAGGGTCCTGGAAACATAGAGGCCTAGGAACATGGGACCATAGATATATAGGGTCCTGGGAATATAGAACTGTAGATACATAGGATCCGGGGAACTTAGACGTGTAGAAACATAGGGTTCTAGGAACATGCCAACAATGGGGCTCTTGACGATAGGCACCAGGATATGGCTCTGGAAGCATAGAACCCTTGGAATATAGGATGTGGAAACCTAAAGCCTTGGGAGCATAGAACCTTAAATACATAGGATACTGAGAACAAAGGACCTGAGATACATCGGGTACTTGAAATATAAAAACGTGGATAAATAGGATTCTGGGAACACAGTGCCTTAGATAAAGAAGGCCTGGGGAACATAAAAGTGAAGAAACATAAGGTTCTGGGAACATAGGCTCTGGGAGCACAGAACCTTTGGAACCTAGGAACTGGGAACACAAAACAATAGGAACACGGAACCCTAGATGAATGGCACTATGGGTGCCACCGTGTTGAAAACGACGTCACAGAATTCCAACTCTAAATGGTAAGTATGCTATAATCAGAAGACGGAAACGCCCCACTTCAGTCACGAATGCAGCATTAGAACCAAATTTGCGTGTGAAAATAATCAGTTCATTCTTATTAATCGCGATGTGACAGCACATTCTGTAAAAGCACACACATACAACAAATATCTACATTCCAGAGTGCATGATCATCATATAGGAGGCAGCTGCAGCATTAACACACACACATTTACACCATCACACAGCTCCGATCACACTTCAGCACACGCCTGTCTGGCCTGGTTTCAGTTCAACATCCGTAGTATAGCGTAAAGTAACACTATGTTCACACTAGAGGGCGACAAAGTAACAGGAGAGTGTTCTTTTGGTACGTGTCACGGAGTCACGATTTCAGGGGCAGCGTCAGGCACCGTTGGAGACGCTCTGAAGAAAAATAAAGCTTGGAAGGAAGTAGCAAAGATCGTTGGGGTCTCTGCTGAGCGTACGTAGCTAGTACGGCTGCTAATCGGCCAACGGAGCTAGTACGAGGCCAAGCACGTAGCATGTAAACGACCACATTTCACACGGATTAGTGTGCTCTTTAAATAGTGTTTAACTAGTTTGTTTTTGGAAGTGTAGCTACTACCGTTTCGCATCGGAAATAATAATAATAAAAAAAAGAGACAAAAACAACGCTCGACATGGCCACGCCCACAAGCGACAAACTACAAGTGACACTAACGACTTCTTTCTTGCTAGTGTGAACGTAGTGTAACTTCATCCTGCATCCTAACGTGCACTAATATCGACGGATGACACGAACGCTCCGCACACCAGCAGAGGGCGTTTGCATTAACAACGTTTGTCGTAAAAATGTCATAAAATTTGCACATTTTGCGGAATCGCTAACAAATGTCGGCCACAAAGTCACGGGTGTTGTTAAGTCGATGTGAACTGTAACGTGACGTTACTTAAATAGCTTTTTCAAAGTAAATTCGTCGAACTAGCGTCCCATCCGGGATGTATTCCCACCTCCCAGTCGGCGTTCCTGGGACAGACTCCGTTTCCACCACGTCCCTAACCAGGATAAAGTGCTTTACTGAATATGAACGAGTCAAGCTTATTGAATAAACAAAGTGTACGAGTTGTTCTGGATTTATCCGAGTCGAGAAAATACGAGAAATCTTATTAGCTGCTTAAATCGGGATACCTTCTTTCCCGCTTTTCTTTCCCTTAACATTCTTTCAGTTACCTTTCTTACCGTTCCGTTCTTTCCGCTACGTTTCTTTCCTAAACGGAGCTCTATTGGTCATGGAGTGCACTACACATTCCCTAGTGGGCATAAGCTTGTGATTCGGACAAACGGTTTTCCGAGAAACATAAACGTATATATATAATAAATATTCATGCATGAAGATGCCGTTGGAGACGACCTATCGCTGTGAGAAAAAGAAATAAAAACTGAATTACGGTTTAAAAGTAAAAATAAAAATAATGAAGTTTTTGAGGACGGCTACTTGAATGGATTTTAAGGCTTCCCGTCTTCGAGAAAGGAATAGCTGCAGAAATGCTCCGAAGTCTCGATATCATTTGCATATTTTCGCCTTGTTTAAAAAGTACACACCAGTTTTAAGGACACCTGATGCAGAGCTGAACTTCATGTTCTGAAAAAAAAACAACAACAAAAAAAAACAACTAGAAATGAACTGTTTACACACGTCCCTGTGGTACGACTTATGGATTTATGGCTGCATGCCATATATACAAGGACTCAAAGAAGAAACACTCACACTCGCACACTCACACACACACACACACACACAACTGAAAGTTATGGGCCGGTAGTCGTTAATACACAAAGAGCAACAAAACAAAAGATCCTGCACGGCTCAAGAGAACACATGCTCCGTATTTTAAATCAGGAATGGCCTCCAGGTAGCAACGAGTGGAGGTCAGTGGAAACCGGTTCCTTTTGTGAGGACAAAAGGGTTCGTTTCACACATTCCGACATCCGCAGGCAGCGGAAAAGACGGGAAAAGCCCGGGATAATAAAAAGACAATGTGCACCTCCCCTCTTTCAACCGGCCTCTCTGTCTTTACACACATGAGGAAATGAAATAAAATAACTGAAACTGGAACCTAGAGCACCATAGAGAAATCCGTCTCATCACCTGCACAAGAAACTCAGAGTTAATAACTGCTGCTTTTCTGGGTGGGTTGGGTTTTTTTTTTTTTTTTTTTTGACCCCGTAATATTAAAAAAACAAAAAGAAAGAAAGAAAAAAAAAGAAAAAAATAGGGGACAAATTTTCCCTGGAAGTTTTGACGCTTCAGAGCTCCGACTTCTCGGTTTTCTCTGTGAGAGGCTCCGTTTCGAACGGATCTTCCTGAGGGAACACGACGTAGCACACCTTCTGGCCCAAATACGTCACACGCTCTGAAAGAAAACAGAACAAAACCACACACACACACACAAAGTGAAGCAGGATGAGTAGAAGTTACTCTTCAGATGAATAAACACCAACATAAGACCTGTTTCAATACGTTGGGACACTGGGACAGATGCACGTACGCCAGCTTTATCACAGTAAATGATTATAATCTACGGAGCTACTGAAGATCATTTTCTCGTACAGAGGAGGAAAAGAAGAGTAAAGATTGTTAGCTCATGCTTGAAAACGTTAGCATGTATGGAAGAGTTTTTTTTTTTTTTTTTTTTAATGTATAATTTTAATGTTTGTAGTTTTCTTATAACGGTCACCTCCAGGAATTATTGCCATTAATTGAGATGCATGTTTGGGATCATTATCTAGCTGAACAGTCAAGTCTTATCCTCCCGGCAGACGCAAACCACGTTTTGTTCTGGTAAAGGCTGCCGATTATCCGGGAGTGTACAGATCTGCTTGGGCAGGTTCGGAGCGTCACTCACCCACTGCGCTGTAGATCCAGCGTGGCTTTTGTGACCACTGCACTCCGATGAAGTAGATAGGGACTCCGGTGAGCATGATGACCAGCCCCATCCCACACACCACAGGCTCAGAGTACAGACTGAAGCCCAGCAACACGGCCCAGAACACCAGGTAACTGATGGGGATCAGCAAACTCACCTGCACGCACAGATACAATAAACAATTCTGTAGTGCAGGAAAAGCCATGAGGTAAAGACCAAGAATTGAAGATGCAACAACAACAACAATAATAATAATAATAATCCCATTTTCATAACATCTATTTATGTTGATGCCTCGGTAGACATCCTCAGGACCAGGTTATGGTCCTGAAGGTGCCTACCAAGATTTGTGCCAGTGCGCAAAGCCATTGTTGAGATAAAGCCCCAATTCCTGTTTGGCGGCTTCGCCGGCGGATCTGTTGGCCCATTATGGGCAAACCGTTTGGAGTATTCAAAATTCACATCCATGGAGGTCTGAAGATCTGTACCAAATCTGATGTGTACCAAATCTGATGTTGATTGGACGTAATTTGTAGGAGGAGTAGCGAGAAAACAGTTTGACAAAATCCAAGATGGCGGAAAATCTAATTCGGTGGAAGCTGACGTCATAGGGTGCATCGAACTTGTCTCGACCCTGGGAATCTGGAGATGCCTGGCTTTCAAACGGACTTCTGGACACATCGTTGGAAGTTACGATGAGAACCATACTTCCAAATCAGGCCCAAATCTGACCCGATCCGTGGCCTTTTTCACATCACACGTCCGTATCCACCACCAACACCTCGCAGTGGTTCATATATTTCTAAACTCCACACTGGTTTCTAGATTGATTTAATCTCTTTAACGGTGTTCACGTGTAGCTGAGCGCACTGCTGATGAATCGAGTGTGTAAGTGTGTTTAAGCGACTCACCTTAATTGGTCTGAAGAGATTGGGTTTCTTCCAGCGATAGAACAGCAAGCCGGCGATGGTCACGCCGTATGAGAGGTAGTTTATAAAAGACACGTAGTTGATCAGGTTGTGGGTTTCACCAATGCAGAGGATGACGATGGTTGCGGTGCACTGAAAGAGGGAGAGCGAGAGAGAGAGAGAGATTACAGATCGTAGCACTTGTGAGATTACGGACCGCGACGTGTGTTGAGAGATTACGGAGTGTGTATCACGTCTCTTACACAGACGAGCAGAGCCGGGATGGGTGTGCAGTTCTTCAGATGGATCATAGCCAGCAGGTAGGGCAGGTGTCCTTCTCTCGCACCTGAGAAACACAACCTGCACAGAACAGATAATCACTAGCCCATCCCACGTGACATCATCAGTCTGCCGTGAGTTCGCACGGCGTCGCGTTTACCTGGAGGACGTGAACAGGTAGCCGTTAATCCCTCCGAACGTTGACAACGCCACAGAGATGGGCATGACCCAGGAGAACATCCCCAACAGCTTCTCACCAAACGTCTGCAACGCACATCAACACATTCAGGTCAATACAAGTGTTCAACTCGGCTCAATCGTCTGACCAATCAGAAAACGGCGATCCGGAAGGGGGGGTGGTCAGAGGTCACTTACCACGGCGACGGCGTTGGACGCGAGCAGCTCCTCGGGGGTCATGGAGGAGAAGTAGGCGATGTTGGTGAGCGTGTACACTAATGTGACCAGAGGAATGGAGATGTAGATTGCACGTGGCAGATTCCTGTACAAACACACGAACATGCAAATGCTAACTTTCTCACAATTTGGGTTTTTAATGCAGGACACTACACGTAAGACTGCATAATTACATGTCTGCTCTTCAACTGTACTATTAAACATGTCAAACATCAGCACTGATGTATGTATTTCACCACTATCGCGACCACCATATTATCGGAGAAAACAACTCTGAAAAAAGCTTCAAGCTCCGCCCACTTCGCAAGTTGTTTCCTGATAGATATGTCAATGTATGTGTCATTATGACATATATGTTAGATTCTTTAATAAACATTATTTCCCACAATTATTAGAGTGGAAATACATAAAGCTACATTTACTGTTCAATTTGGTCTTCCTCAAAAATAATTACGGAGTCATTCCTGGCAGATTCCCTACAATCTGAGAGCAGGGCCTAGTCACAATCGGTGGGCCGTAGCTGAAGTGTGACTCACTTGCGTGGCTCCACCACCTCCTCGGTGACGTAGTTGAGGAAGTTCCAACCACTGAAGGCAAACGAGGCCTGCAGGAAGGCCAGAGCGATCTGCCCCACTGACGGATCTCGGATAAACTCGAACGCTGCTTGAGGCTCCAGAGCGTCATAGTGCCCTATAGAGGGACATACATTTATATATACATATATATATATATATATACATATATTATATATATATATATAAGATATAGTTTTGTGTGTTGAAATATTTGACTTGCAGAACAGAAAACATTATCAGCTAAGCAACAAAACCTGACAACATTAAAACATTTCCAATAGTGATATCTGCACTGGGGTAGATGATAAAATATTTAGATAATTAACACTGCAGCGTGAGCCAAACGTCCATCTGTAATTGTTAAGAACATTTTTTAAAAAAATGTTTAATTTGTAATACAGTTGTCATGTTGATGATGATAAGACTTTATTGGTCGCATATATCCCAGTATGTTAGGAAGCTGGGGTCAGAGCGCAGGGTCAGCCATGATACAGTGCCCCCTGGAGCAGAGAGGGTTAAGGGCCTCGCTCAAGGGTCCAACAGTGTCAGCTTGGCAGTGCTCGGGCTTGAACCCCCGACCTTCCGATCAGTAACCCAGAGCCTTAACTGTCAAGCCACCCCTGCCCTGCATTAGCCCCCCCCCCAAAAAAAATGTTAGACATTAAACATGACATGGTGGTAATGAAGTGAAGATCATTTTCCTGAAGTGTTTTATTCCTCTTATACCGCAGTATTATGCCAACAAGTACTAGTTTTAATTCATTAACGAATGATACACTGTGCTTTATCCATTTATACTATGAGACAGTATAAAAAAAAAAAAGAGTTCGTCCATGTTCTCACTTATGATAAAGCAGCTCTAAACCGTCGTCCCTTCACAAGCCTCTCTTTTTTATTTCTCTTGAAGTTATTAAAAAAAAAAAAAACCCCAGCTTGACATGTTACCGAGAAGTTAAAATGAAACGTTAAATTAACAGCACAGTTACAGCGTTATCTCTAAGCACTGACGCTGGAAACGTCTTCGATGAATGTTAAATCAACGTCTAATTAGAGAAAACGTCACCATAACAACAATTACTGTTTAAAAAAAAAAACACCTGTTAAAAGTCCCTGCGAATGAGCCGTTGCTATAGGAACGATAACGCATTAGAACGAGCGCATTCATACGAGCTGCTGTTCCTTCTGAGCAATCGTTACCCAGAAGTCGACAGCGCTGTGGTAAGAAACACGACTGAAAGATATTCGTGAGGTTTGCTCGTCAGAAGCATCACTTTTACGACATCTGATAGTTGAATACCGACGACAAAAAGTGAGTAAGAGGACGCTTTACAGGTGGAAGGTTAATCTGATAATGAACCACCAACAATCAAAGGCTTAACTCTTCACCAGCGCTAATCCTCTTGGGTTGCTGATGAAACATTGGACTATAATCAGACAGTCAGGCTGGATTATCACAGTCACGCCAGCGCTCGAGTAATGACGTGCTCAGTTTCCTCCTCTGTCTGAGAGATTCATTCATCTGAACAGACAAAGAGCCTCAGAGGTTTTCTCCGTTCGCTATTTCGGTCGCTCAAAAGGCTTTTCAAGGTCGTTCTCAGGAACGCCTCAAAACCGCTCTGTTCTCCGAGAACGCGCACAATGGACACGCGGACAATACGGCGAGTTAGAAACGACAGCCGATTGTTTTCCTAGCACGACGCATCCTGAACTGCTTTATTCCTCTTATACCGTGGCGAGTCGGCGATTACGGTTTTCACTTAGTTCTAAGTAAAAACTACACGTCATACTTTTTAATCGTTTAACCTCACGGAATGTCCACGGAACAAGTTCGTTCCTGTCCCCGTTAACGTTACGGCGGCTGTACACACTTCACTTTACTAACGTGTCACACGGGTACGTCGGAATCAGCATCTGATTACGTTTCCCATCAGCCACCGCGCCACAGTGGATCACGCCACATGTCCGCCTGCACCCGGATCACGTTTTTGTTAACGAGTCGCGTCACTTGCACCTCACGTGCTGTCTCCGTTGCTGTGAAGTGGTTCCGTCCCGTTCTTTAGTCCGTGTATATTGTTCTGCCTCGAGATCCTAGCTCGTGTTTTTCTGCGTCTCAGTTTGTGTCTAACTCTCTCCTGCACTTGCACCTTCCACCTTCGCCTCCGTCACGTGACACGGCACAGGTTACTTCGAATGTCGTACTGGCCGACATTCGGTCTTTCAAGCAAACGGACGACAGAACACACAGAGTTTCTAAAAAACTGCAGAGCGTAAACGCCTCCGTCGTGAACATGTCGGAAAACTTCGAGTTACGGCTTTTACCTACGACCGTTACAAAACGCTGGAACTGGAGACTCCTTCCTTAAGTGGAGGAAAACAACAACACGCTTTTCACCTTTCAGAAAACGTCACGTCAACGGATTGACACACGGTTTTTTATCCGTTTATGTGCAGCATCCGGCACGGGAGTAAACAATTTGGGGACTTATTTATTTAAATATACCCATTTAAAATGAGATATATGTAAATTGTCAAACAACAAACTGTTAGTAGATAAACAGATAAATAAAATAAAAGTAAAAATGCAATCAACACACCAAGTTAGGTGTGCAGGTGCAGGGGTGGCTTGGGGGTTAAGGCTCTGGGTTACTGATCGGAAGGTCAGGGGTTCAAGCTGCCACTGTTGGGCCGTTGAGCAAGGCCCTTAACCCTCTCTGCTCCAGGGGGCGCTGTATCATGGCCGACCCTGCACTCTGACCCCGATGCTGGGGTATGCAAAGAATTATTATTTAGAGAAACAAAGCAGATGTCCTGATTAACTACTGCTTCTTTTCTTGTCTGTAAAACGAGATCAGTTTATATTGATTATAATGTAAAGTTGGCTTGTTACGTGTAAAGCTAAAAATAACGCTGGGAAAAACTACAGCTACTTGTAGAACAGTTAATTCACGGATTTAAAATAATTTAATTAAAGCTTGTTTAAAATAAAAAAGGAACAGCCTGTGATTTTGGTTAAGCATACAGCATTATCCAGCAGTTATATATTTATTTGCCGATATGTCGCTTCATCCCAGTCCAGGACACGGTGGTTATTAACTCAACCAAAACTAAACGCAGAATAAAAACACCCGTCTGAACTCCGTGCTCCTCCCGATACAACTTCCTGCTGACCTGGAGCTAGTAATGCAGGTCATGTGACCTGGAGCTATAAAAGCTGTTTGTACTAGGGTTGAAGATATGAAAAGGCTTTGTTCATATAGACACACACACACACACACACACACGCACACACACATACACGCACACACACACACATACCTTTGCAAATTTGGACCAAGCCCACTACGATAATGAGAACAAGAGCAAGCAGTTTCCCGATGGTGAAGAAATCCTGGATGCGTGTGGCCCAGCGAACACTGGAGCAGTTCACCCACGTCAGCAGCACTGAGAGAGAGAGAGAGAGAGAGAGAGAGAGAGAGAGAGTGAGAGAGAGAGGAAAACAGAAAAGATTCACACTTCATATGAAACACATACACACATGTAAAAACTGCTCTTCCCTACAGTACAAATGAAGACATGGACGAAATGAAATCTAACAATTCACACGTACACAAGCCTCGAGTCTCTGAGGTGGAGTCCAAGTCGAGTCTCGAGTCTCTGAGGTGGAGTCCAAGTCGAGTCTCGAGTCTCTGAGGTGGAGTCCAAGTCAAGTCTCGAGTCTCTGAGGTGGAGTCCAAGTCAAGTCTCGAGTCTTTGAAGTGGAGTCCAAGTCAAGTCTCGAGTCTTTGAAGTGGAGTCCAAGTCGAGTCTCGAGTCTTTGAAGTGGAGTCCAAGTCGAGTCTCGAGTCTTTGAAGTGGAGTCCAAGTCGAGTCTCGAGTCTCTGAGGTGGAGTCCAAGTCGAGTCTCGAGTCTCTGAGGTGGAGTCCAAGTCGAGTCTCGAGTCTTTGAGGTGGAGTCCAAGTCGAGTCTCGAGTCTCTGAGGTGGAGTCCAAGTCAAGTCTCGAGTCTTTGAGGTGGAGTCCAAGTTGAGTCTCAAGTCGTTGAGGTGGAGTCCAAGTCGAGTCTCGAGTCTCTGAGGTGGAGTCCAAGTCGAGTCTCGAGTCTTTGAGGTAGAGTCCAAGTCCAGTCATTTTTTTGCCACTTAAGTGTGACTCGAGTCCAAGTCGCAGACTCGAGTTTCCAACTCTGCCACGTACACATCGACTGCTTCTTTGAGCTTAATGCCACATTTCGGCTGCGATAGAGATCCTTGCCGAAGCAAACCCTGATCCCTGAATCCCACTTTCTCGCGGGATCAAACCCGTCTGTCAGGTGATCTCGACTCTGTCACTATTTTGTAAGGAAAGAAGCAAAAAGAGAAATAAGCAAAATAAAATGTGGAGGAAGGACTGGTTGGTGAGAGGCAGACACTCGCCATGTTTCATCAGGATAGTGATGAAAAAGTAACCATTTTTATACTTTGCATCATTATTATTACTGTGCGTATATTCTCTCCTCGCACTCCCGTACCAACAGACGGACGATCAACCGGATTCAGGGATCTGCTGTGCATGACCGCAGATGAACACGATTTCCTCCCTGACTGTTTTTCGTCACTGTACTTACAGCTAATCCCAAAGGCAATTTACACTACACAATTCACTTCCGAGAAAATCATACGTGCTTGAAAATATCGGCACCTCGAAGAGCGTTCACGGGCTGAGAAAACGGCTGGGAAATTAGGGTTGAAATCATGTAGTGTGTTTTATCTCGCCACTTCTGCTCGATAAAGACGCAGTGATGAAGACGAAGCGATCGTTTTAATTGAACTCAAACACTACACTCACTCACGTGGGGTTCTGTCAGTCCTCGGAGTGCGCCATAAAAAAGGCTCCTACTGCAACGGCATATACGACGTTTGTTCCTACTGTCACGGCGTTGCACTAGGGTGTGTTCACACTCATCATATCAAAAAATATTCTGGCTTTGTCATAAATCTCATATTCGCTCTGTCTTTCACGCTGGTTTTTTCACATCCCCCCCCCCCGAGTTGTGAAACTCGCCTATCAGGAAACGCTCGACTTTTGGAAGCTCGGCTGCGACCCAAAAAATGCTGGCGGCAGAGCTTTTTAAAAGCGCTCGCATTCCACCTGTCATGCGGCCGCGTCACATGGGATTACATGAAAACGTGTGCTGCTCGATGTTTCAGGATCGACGTGAT
Organism: Ictalurus punctatus; assembly: GCF_001660625.3. Lineage (NCBI taxonomy): Eukaryota > Metazoa > Chordata > Actinopteri > Siluriformes > Ictaluridae > Ictalurus > Ictalurus punctatus. The sequence continues at coordinate 17,190,455 of NC_030442.2, forward strand.
CGTCACACTGCAGCACCGTTTCCCCGAAATCATCCGTAACGTCGTGTTACCTCCTAGAGAGTTCAATAATCTTTCAAAGGAAAACGGTTGGTTTTTGGCGGTCAAGTTACCAAGCGTTAGCAGATAGTTAAGAAAAAAAAACATCTATTAGAAACGTCGCAAACTCCGTGTTTCCGACATGGCTCAGATTATCCTAAGAACGCCGTGGATAAGTACAGGGAGAGTTTTACAGAGAGACTACAAATAAACTGGAGCCACTTTCTGCTTTCAAAAGAAGCCATTGTAATTGCAGAGGGCCTCTCGGTACAACTCAGTACAGTTCAGAATGACTCTCTCTCTCTCTCGATCATATTTCACCGTAGGCCGCTGTAGAGCTTTGTCGGTTGTTGAAGTGGAATCACGTGTTTCGGGGGGAACGCATCACGGTGTGACGCGGTAATGGGAACAGCGTGGCTGAATTCGCCCATGTGGCTCAGATTTCACAGAGTAACGTCACAGAGTCTTTCATATGCGTTTCGTATGATCTGGAAAATGTCTTTCTAGCCAGTCCTACGGGGTTAGTCACAGTAAAGACAAAGAAAGAAAGAAAGAAAGAAAGAAATGATGGAGAAGAGAACAGAAGAGAACTGAAAAGATAAACAAGTAAGAGAAGGAGAAAGAGCGAAGAGGGAAAGAGGAAGGAAGAAAGGAAGAAAAGGGTCATGTGTATGAAGAAGAGAAGGGCCGAATGGAGAAAAGGACAAGAGACATACTGGGAGAGTGAGTGAGGGGGGGGGACAAAAGAAAAGGAGAAAAAGGCCGGAAAGAAAGACACAGTATGAGATAGGCGGAAAAGAAAAAGAGGAATAAATGAAGAAAATAAAGAAGAAAAGAGCGTGAAGGTGAGAGAAACAGGGCCTTACAGCGTGGTTTATCACCGACTGTTGATGAAAGAAAGAAAGAAAGAAAGAAATGATGGCGGAGAGAACAGAAGAGAGAAGGAGAAAGAGAGAAGAGGGAAAGGAGTAGAACGGAAGGAAGGAAGAAAAGGGCAATGTTTTAACGAAGAAGAGAAGCGCCAAATGGTGAGAAAGACGAGAGATAAACCGGGAGAGTGAGTGAGGGGGGAAAAAAAAAGAAGAAGAAATGGAGAAAAAGGCCAGAAAGAAAGAAAAATAAAAAGCAAGACACGGTGTGCAGAAAAAGAGGATAACATTTTAAAAGAGGGGGAGAGAATGAAAAGAAAGACAAGTCTGAAGGGTGAGAGAACAGGGCCTAACAGTGTGTTTAATTACTGAGTATTAATGAAGGAAAGAAAGAAAGAAGGCTAGAAAGAAATGGAGGGATAGAGAAGAGAAAAAGGGATGAAGAAGAAGAGTTTAAACGTTTATGTACATGTCTGTGTATAAGTCAGGTTTTCCCTTCTGCCTACTGGACATGCCGACATGCTCAGGAGACATAATCAGTTGTGTAGACATGTCTTGTGTGTGTGTGTGTGTGTGTGTGTGTGTGTACATATATGAATGTGTGTTTGTGTGTGCGCTTGTGCATATGTTTTTGTATCCCGTCTCGTTTGACAACAGCTCCAGTGGAGATCCGGTGTCTCCAGGGCCGGCTGGTGCCGTGAATCCAGCAATGTGGCAAAGGACACTGGGTAAAGGGGACACAGCTTCCCCCTTCTCATCCATCACTGCCTGGAGCTGCCCACCCACACACCCACACACACACACACACACACACACACAACTAAATGCACATTAGCTTAACAACCACACAAAAACCGGGAATTAGTCAGGATCTGGAAACGAACGCCAGCCAGATAAAAACACACACACACACACACACACACACACACACACACACACACACACACTGCACAGCAGTGCGCCGGTTGCCACTGCTGTTGTTGCTCAATTCGTTACCTCTCAAGTAAATTTCATACGCCCGTCTGTTTATAAAAGGATACTGATCATATTCAAACAGACAATAATAAAAATAACTACAGTGTAAATAAATATAAATATAAATATAATAATCCATGCTGTATTTGTGTTTATATATTTGTGTATTCATTTTGACAGCCTGTGCCCACTTTAGTCCATGTGCCTAAATTCCCCGATGTGGTGTTCTCCTGTAGTAGCCTGTCCACCCCGAGGTTTGATGTGCTCCGAGATGCTTCTCAGCTCACCACAGACTGGTTACTTGAGTTACTGTAGCCTTCCTGTCAGCTCCAACCAGTCTGCCTATTCCCCTCTCCTCTCCAAGACGTTTCTGCTTGCGGAACCACTCAACGTTTTGGGTTTTCCGCATCATTCTGTGTAGATTTTAGAGGCTGTGTCCGACACGAACAACCACGCAACGGCCAGAGCCACCGAGACAGTGCACATGACAGTACTCGCAAAGACAAAAAAAAGAAAGGAAGAAAGGAAGGAAAGCAAGCCAGCAAGGAAGAAATGTTTTATCTCAACCCTCATACCCTCATGAAGATAAAATGCTTAGATGACATGAAAGCGGCTGTTAACGGTGCAAATGAAATAAATCATTTTTGTCTTCTACGTTTCAGGTTTCGAGGGTGCGCAAACTTTTGCACTCAACCGTACACTCGGTGTCGGTTTTGGAGTCAAAACGTCGACACACAAATCCGCAGCCGTCGATCATAATAAAACGGCGTACGACACTAAAAGTGGTGTCACGTTCTGCGTTTCGTAACGTCGGAGTCGTTGGCTCTCCGTGAAAACCAGACTGAAGTCGCTAAAACGCCCGAAGCTGCCCGTACGGCTTTAAAAGAAAAAAAAAAAAAGAAACACTTCCTATGCCATACGTGCACGTGGATCCTCCTGTCAGGACTGAAATATCTGCCAGGTGCTTCTGCGGCTCCATTCACGTCTCCCTTCGCTTCCACTCTGGGTGCTGTATCCCCGAAGCGGAAGTTTGTCAACAGAAGCCAAATGGAGTTAAATGAACTCAATGCTAATGAGAGGAGAATTTTAATTAAGCTCCGACTGCTTTGGTGTTTTTCCTGCCAAGCTAGAAAAGCACTCAGGCCAAAAGTGAAGAGGGATTTCCCAAAGTGGCTAATTGACCCATAAAACCTACAAAAGACTCAATGAATAAGATGGAGGAGACTGGCCGGGAAACTCTCGGTGGTCTCGGCCCGCTATACGGAGGACAGACGCGACAACAAAAAAAATTCATTTCCAATACCGTGACACGTTTCCAGAAACAATTTGTGCTGATTGTAACAAACAGATAGAATTTTAGTGGAATTAATGTGCATGCTGTATGTGTACTGTGTTTATACGCCGTGTGTGCAGTGTATGTGTGGGATGTATTGTGTGTGTGCGGTATAGTGTGCATATGTGCTGTGTGAGTAATGTCTGCTGTATGTGTAGTATGTGATGCATGTACTGTGTGCATGTGCTGTATGTGTATAGTGTGTGTATGTGCTGTATGTGTATAGTGTGTGTATGTGCTGTATGTGTATAGTGTGTGTATGTGTATGGTGTGTGTATGTGCTGTATGTGTATAGTGTGTGTATGTGCTGTATGTGTATAGTGTGTGTATGTGTATGGTGTGTGTATGTGCTGTATGTGTATAGTGTGTGTATGTGCTGTATGTGTATAGTGTGTGTATGTGCTGTATGTGTATAGTGTGTGTATGTACTGTATGTGCTGTATGTGTATAGTGTGTGTATGTGTATAGTGTGTGTATGTGTATAGTGTGTGTATGTGCTGTATGTGTATAGTGTGTGTATGTGTATAGTGTGTGTATGTGTATAGTGTGTGTATGTGCTGTATGTGTATAGTGTGTGTATGTGCTGTATGTGTATAGTGTGTGTATGTGCTGTATGTGTATAGTGTGTGTATGTGCTGTATGTGTATAGTGTGTGTATGTACTGTATGTGCTGTATGTGTATAGTGTGTGTATGTGTATAGTGTGTGTATGTGTATAGTGTGTGTATGTGCTGTATGTGTATAGTGTGTGTATGTGCTGTATGTGTATAGTGTGTGTATGTGCTGTATGTGTATAGTGTGTGTATGTGCTGTATGTGTATAGTGTGTGTATGTACTGTATGTGCTGTATGTGTATAGTGTGTGTATGTGTAGTGTGTGTATGTGTATAGTGTGTGTATGTGTATGGTGTGTGTATGTGCTGTATGTGTATAGTGTGTGTATGTGTATAGTGTGTGTATGTGCTGTATGTGTATAGTGTGTGTATGTGCTGTATGTGTATAGTGTGTGTATGTGTATAGTGTGTGTATGTGCTGCATGGTTAGTGTCCATATGTGTTCTGTATTTAGTGTATATGTGCATGTGTGTGTATGTGCTGTATGTGTAGTATGTATGTGATGCATGTACTGTGTGTGTGTATATGTATATGTGCTCTATACTCAGTGTGTACTCTGTGTATCTGGGCGAGTGTGTGCATGTGTGTACCCACGGGCGATACGTGTTAAAGGGCAGAGTTTGTGTGTGTGTGTGTGTACCCGCGGGCGATGCGTGTTAAGGAGCAGAGTATTTTGTTGTGCGTTATTGCAACACAGCAGATTTCACATCTCTTTTGTATTAAAAAAAAAAAAAAACCCTCTTACACACCGCAGAAAAAGTGCTGTCCCGAACGCCGTTCATGCCGATACGACAACATAATAATAACAACAATAACAATAAAGCGCATTACGCGAAATCGCACGGCCGTGTGTAACCATGACAACGCTTTTACCAGTGCTAGCTAGTATCCGCTAAGCAACTAGTCTAGTCTAGTCTAGCCTGCTGTCTAGACCATTCATTAGAATCAAGATCGTTTGTGCTGACTTGTTGGTGTGCAGCTACAGATAAAGTCCCACACGTCACCTCACGACATTCAAGCGCTCGTATTTTTTGCGTTTCTCACTTGACGCCCGACCCGCGCAGCCTGACAGGTCGTGAGCCGAAAAAGCGCCCTGTAAGTTGTGTTACAGAGAAGAACCCTTTGCAAATTTATGTCAGAAAAGAGGCTGTAAAGCGGGCACACAGCTCGGTAACCCACTGTTTGGTTAAGAGCCGACTACAGTAACATTCTTTAAGCGGAACGTCACACTGGAGTCGTACAGCGGTGAGTCAGACCCTCTGTGCACTCTGTGCAGGGTTTACATTCCAGCTTCTGGGAATCGTCAGAGATTTCGGAGTGGGCGGGCCCTCACGGAGGCCCACGTTCTCCGCTGCTTTGCACTGATGCATGTGAAGGATATCTTAAATAACCCGGGACTTTCTTTACGTAAACCTTTACATGCGGGGATATCTACAGTTTGAATGTTAAATCCCCGTGCAAAATGATTTAAACATCAATAAACGGACACAACTGACCGTAATGTGTTGTGTTAGAGAGGATGGCCTGGCAGGAAATAATGCCATAACTACACACCATGTTTAACACGCATCCCTGAAACTGACTCAAACTAGCCTTATAGTATATACACACACACTCTTGCAGGAAATCCTGACCCCTAATATGCATGGATACAGTGCTCTCCAGTAGTATTGGCACCCGTGAGCAAAGGAGGCTGTGAAAAACTGTCTTTATTGTTTAATCTAAAAAAAAATAATAATAATAATAATCTCTCATGGGTATCAAACAATTGCAAACCCAACACAGGTTTATCAAAAAAATATCTTTGTTAAATATAGGTGTGCAGCAATTATTGGCACCCCTTTGAATATTGATATGAGAAAAATATATTTGAAGAATATTCCCACTGATATTTTACATTTTTTTTTAGTACACCTCAATGACTAGGAACAGGAAATTGTTCAAAAATGACTTCCTGTTTCATAGGGGTATAAATATGAGGTAACACACAGGCCAAATTCCCTTAGTCATTCATAACAATGGGTAAGACTGAGGAATATAGCTGTGAATGGTTCACTGACTACAAAATCAAGGTCCTGCCATGACCATCCCAGTCCCCTGACCTGAACCCCATAGAAACCCTGTGGGGTGAACTGAAGAGGAGAATCCACCAGCGTGGACCTCGAAATCTGAAGGATCTGGAGAGATTCTGTATGGAGGAACGGTCTCAGATCCCTCGCCATGTGTTCTCCGACCTCATCAGGCGTTATAGGAGAAGACTCAGTGCTGTCATCTTGCCGAAAGGAGCTAGCACAAAGTATTGACCGAAAGGGTGCCAATAATTGTTGCACATATATTTTTAACAAAGTTTTTTTTTTTTTTTTTTTGATAAACCTGTATTGTATTTGCAATTGTTTGATATTCACGGGAGTATTTTTGTGAATTTTTCAACAATAAAGACAATTTTTCACAGCCTTCTTTGTTCATATGTATCAGATAAGGGCGCCAATACTAATGGAGGACGGTGTATCATGGAGGCCCACAAGCATACTGTGAAAAAGTCATATTTCAACATGTTTAATATATCGATCAAAAGTCCAGTCTCAAACATTTCTACGTAAGAAGTACGACTTTTAAATAGATACGGCCGAGTGCATAAGTTTGCACCCCCCCCCCCCCCGTTTTTTTCTTTTTTCTTTAATTATCTCTATTTTACAGTTTATCTATAAAAGCATGCAGAGGGGAGATTAAGGCCTAGCACCAGAGGGTTCCTAAACTAGGGGTGTGTTCACAAATGTGTTTACATTTACAAATGAGCTCGTGAGAGAACGTCACGATCTCCTCTCCGTTCCATTCCTTTATTTTACAAAAGAAGATTAGAAATACGGAAGATGGATTTTGTGTGCCGATACTTTGAAATGTTATCGGGAGGCACGGTCATACGAGCCACGTTTAAGATAATAGTTTATGTGTAATATCTCGACAGTGAAACACTGCAGTAGCGTAGCTCGGCAATAAAACGTCCAGTGTACTATTCCAGTCTGTTACTGAGTAGAACACTGTACGCGTTTCCCGTTAAAAGCGTTTCAAACTTTATTTCAAAAACCTCCCGTGTCGCCTTCATGCCCGGCGAAAGCTCTGTTTTGCGTATCAGCGTATCTTTCGTATCGGGATTTTCTAGATTGATAAACGATTATAAACGCGAGGTCCGAGTTTTTTCGGTTCGAGACGCGGCTCGTGGCGACCATCACGACAAGCTCGTCAGCGTGTTTAACATCGCCTAACGGTTCGACGTGGAGACCCGTCACACACACGGGGGGTTTCGCAGGGTTTCGGCTCTGACGCGACGTCCGGTGAAGCTCGTTTTTAAGTCTTCGGGACGTACATACGCTGCGCAGCGAGTTCGAGAACCATGTTACAGTAATCCTATATTATATATCTGGAATTTAACTTTTTTTTTTGTCCAGGCCTGGGGTCACGGGGCAAGACTCTCTGTCGCGATCTGTCTGTCTCTCACTCGCTCTCTCTCTGTCTGTCTCTCACTCGCTCTCTTTCTGTCTGTCTCTCACTCGCTCTCTTTCTGTCCGTCTCTCACTCGCTCTCTTTCTGTCTGTCTCTCACTCGCTCTCTCTCTCTGTCGCTATCTGTCTGTCTCTCACTCGCTCTCTTTCTGTCTGTCTCTCACTCGCTCTCTTTCTGTCTGTCTCTCACTCGCTCTCTTTCTGTCCGTCTCTCACTCGCTCTCTCTCTCTGTCGCTATCTGTCTGTCTCTCACTCGCTCTCTTTCTCTATCTGTCTGTCTCTCACTCGCTCTCTTTCTGTCTGTCTCTCACTCTCTCTCTCTCTGTCGCTATCTGTCTGTCTCTCACTCGCTCTCTTTCTGTCTGTCTCTCACTCACTCTCTCTCTCTGTCGCTATCTGTCGGTCACGGATTATTCAGAACGTTCAGGTTTGGGAATTCCTGGCCTGTAAAGTTTTACATTTTAAAATCAATGTGTGTGTTTAATGTATGGATCAAAAACTAAACCGTGACCATTAAAAACAAAACTGTACATAAGAACAGGCCGATCTGGAGGTGAAAGCAGAGGGAATGATTTAAACGTGCGGCCGAGAGAAGAGTGCAGAGACGAATGCTGGGTGCGACAGACAAACCGATGTAAACTAGTCGTTTATATGTAATAAGTGTAGTTATCTAATGGTTTATTTAGTTATTGTTTTATTTGAGAGTTCGGCGCTGAGCAGCCGAGGGTCTGGTTTATGCGGTACGGGGATGTGTTCAGCGCTGCGCGGGCCGCGCTGGCTCGTGTCGACAGCAAGCAAAACAAAAGCAGCCTTTTCACTCTGGAAATAAAGTTCCCAAAAGATTTTAGCGCTCGAAGCAGGTAGTGAAAGCAGGTGTAAGCTGTAGGACGGTACAGGAGGGTGAAAGTTGGGGTGTGTGTGTGTGTGTGTGTGTGTGTGTGTGTGTGTGTGTGTGTGTAAGAATGACCTTCAGGAGGGTATTCTGTTTGTGTGGGATCGCCTGCTGTGTTTTGTTGTGTGTTAGTGTGTTTTTGTATCATGGTGTTCTTGTTGTTTCTTGATCCAGCTGGAGAGGAGTGGGAACACTGAGTGAGTGTGTGTGTGTGTGTGTGTGTGTGTGTGTGTGTGTGTGTGTGTGTGTGTGTGTGTGTGTGTTGGGGGGGACAGACAGAGTGCACCAACATGACCTTGTCACATTCACTCAGAACATTCAACAGGGGAGGGCAAGACTCTCTGTCGCGATCTGTCTGTCTCTCACTCGCTCTCTTTCTGTCTGTCTCTCACTCGCTCTCTATCTGTCTGTCTCTCACTCACTCTCTCTCTCTATCTGTCTGTCTCTCACTCGCTCTCTTTCTGTCCGTCTCTCACTCGCTCTCTTTCTGTCTGTCTCTCACTCACTCTCTCTCTCTATCTGTCTGTCTCTCACTCGCTCTCTTTCTGTCCGTCTCTCACTCACTCTCTCTATCTGTCTGTCTCTCACTCGCTCTCTTTCTGTCCGTCTCTCACTCGCTCTCTTTCTGTCTGTCTCTCACTCACTCTCTCTCTCTATCTGTCTGTCTCTCACTCGCTCTCTTTCTGTCCGTCTCTCACTCGCTCTCTTTCTGTCTGTCTCTCATTCACTCTCTCTCTCTATCTGTCTGTCTCTCACTCGCTCTCTTTCTGTCCGTCTCTCACTCGCTCTCTTTCTGTCCGTCTCTCACTCGCTCTCTTTCTGTCCGTCTCTCACTCGCTCTCTTTCTGTCCGTCTCTCACTCGCTCTCTTTCTGTCTGTCTCTCACTCGCTCTCTTTCTGTCTGTCTCTCACTCGCTCTCTTTCTGTCCGTCTCTCACTCGCTCTCTTTCTGTCTGTCTCTCACTCACTCTCTTTCTGTCTGTCTCTCACTCGCTCTCTCTCTCTCTGTCGCTATCTGTCTGTCTCTCACTCGCTCTCTTTCTCTCTGTCTCTCACTCGCTCTCTTTCTGTCTGTCTCTCACTCGCTCTCTCTCTCTCTGTCGCTATCTGTCTGTCTCTCACTCGCTCTCTTTCTGTCTGTCTCTCACTCGCTCTCTTTCTGTCTGTCTCTCACTCGCTCTCTTTCTGTCTGTCTCTCACTCGCTCTCTGTCGCTATCTGTCTGTCTCTCACTCACTCTCTCTCTCTGTCTCTCTCTGTCCGTCTCTCACTCGCTCTCTTTCTGTCTTTCTCTATCTCTTTCTTCTGCCTAGCTTTCTCTCTGTCACGTTGTATTTCTTTTTCTCTGCCTCTCTTTATCCTTCCGTCTCTGTCTGTCTCGCTATCTCTTTGCCAATCTCTGTCTATCTCTCTCTCTGTCTTTCTCTCCCACCCTTTCTCTCTCTCTGTCTAGCACTCTCACTCTCTCCCCCTCTTTCAATCTCGGTCTGTCTATCTCTCTGTTTTCTATCCATCTCTCCGTCTCTTTCTTCCCACACACACACACACACACACACACACACACATCTACACAAATATTCCCAGAGCACAGAACCTATAAACAAAGAGAATAACAGATGGAGGTCTGAAACAGAACCAGGAACGATGGCGTCCACCTGCAGGGTGACGAGGTCTCCGACACGCCGCTGCAGTTCCCTCGATAAATTCACCAAGACTCCTGTTTTACGCACTCACGGCACATCTCGGCTCGGATCGGCTGATTCCGACGGCGGCGCGCCCTCCCACCCCGGATCGTGATGCTGTTGCCGTGACGACGGCCAGACCCCAAAAAACAATGTACAATGCGGGTGGCGCTCGAAGCCTGGTACCATTACAGAGGCTGACACTTCGCCATGTGAGGGTCAGGTGCTCCGACGCCACCCTCGTGGCCACTCGACCTTCTGCGCCGTCTGTCATCATCGCACACACTCAACCTGACCTTATGTACACACGCTCACTCACAAGACCCCGAGTGTGACCTCTGACCCTTTTTATGGGTCCAAATACCACTAAAGTGTGCTGTCGGGATGGAAGAAACACGTCAGCGAAAAAAAACAAACAAACAAACAACAACAACAACAACCTGCTGGATACCAGTGTACGCGTAACAAAAATAAATAAATAAATAAAACTCGGACAGTTGTGTTCGGGTGGATTATATATTATATACAGTTGGAGTGCAAAAGTTTACATCCCTATCTCTAATCCGATTCTAATCTAGTAGATAAGCCGCATTCGAAAAGAACGCCGTTCTAAACCGGGCATTACCGGTAAAATGGCGGTACGAGGTCGGGACGCGGGAACGCGGCAAATTATTGAACCAAATACTTGAAAAAAAAAATAAAAAATGCTGTTGTAGAGCAGTGTATGAAACAAACCCCGTCCGTCGTTTAGTGACTGCGGGTTTGTAAACATTACGTACAGTAGCAGATCCTCGGTTGTATTATTCATTGTAATATTCGATTATTACAGCCAGCTGATTTGCCCAGAGACTAGCTATAGGGCTAGAGGGGATTATTCACAGACTTTTATGAGATTTACCCTCTATAGTCTAATCAGCGAACCGACGACATGTTTTTAAAACAGCCGACGATGAGAACGCAAGGTTTAATAATAGCGGTGTCCCATCTGCCCCGTGGATCCGTGGCTCGAGTCCGAAAGCGATCACCGCTAAGAACGAAAGCATTCCCGCTTCATATCGTTTCATTTCCAGCCACAAACGAATCACTAATCGTTAAGCCTTAGAAGCAAACTGTTGCTGTCATTCGGTCATGTCATGTCATGTCGCTTATCCAGACTTTTCTGGAACCGGTCCACGAGACCGAGGAAAAGAAGCGCTCGAAAACACACACGCAGACCAAAGCAGGAAGTGTGTGTTTTTTCCTCCTGCGCTTTTAAATCTTCTCCTTCTCTAGCGTTCTCACTCTGGTGCTCGGAATACAGTTCGCATTCAGCTACCAAAAATAAAGTGGGATGCTGTAGGTCACGGAACTGGCTCGTGTACAAGGAGAAGAAGAAGAAGAAGAAGAAAAAAAAGAAAACAAGCGCACACACACCCCCTTCACACCTCCTCATGTTCTCCAGTTATCAAACGCCAGATCATACAGGACCAAACCAGTCCGAGTCATAAGACCGGTGACACACGCGGGCGCTCTTAGTGCTCTTTCAAATGTGCCAGCAGTGTACGCCTGACTGGTTTGATCCTGCTGTCTCCAGAAATATTCTAACCGTGATGTGCGCCCGGCCAAGTTTGTTATACAGCTGTCCTTACGCTTACACTGCAGGCACACGAATGGCCAAACAGAAATGTGTGTGTGTGTGTGTGTGTGTTAAACTCACGGATGCAGATCGTGGACAGGATTCGAGTGGCGATATAGGGAGGAAGGCAGTTTGGGAACGCCGGCTGCAGGACGTAGTTTGAGAACGTGAGGGCGATCACAGCCAGCGTGGTGGGATACATTATCCATACTGCACTCCACAGTAACAAGAACCTGGGGTTAAGACATCAAAACAACATCCATAAATCATTCACACACACACACACACACACACTTCACGGTGTCCTATATCTCTAAAGCTTTGTCCACACTAACACTGATTCAACAACATTCGACGTCTAACGTAACCTTTGGCCAAATTATATCGAAAACATCCTCCAGGACCCAGACAAGACGGAAAACGTACCCTCGTTGTGAGCTCTCACGTCTGTCTGTGTAGAAATCTAGTCTCCTGAGCCAGACTCCCGGCTTTCAACAGGAAGACGCCATTCGAACGTGGACGTTTTATCCTGAATCTCACGAGATTAATTACGTTTACTCTTAAAGACATAATGCAACGAAGTAGATCGATGTTAGGCTCCGATTTTTTTGCTTTACCGCGTGTCCGAAATCTTTGGGAATACAGACAAGTGTGCAGAGCGCTTTAAGATCCTGAAGCTCGTGGCCAGGAAAGTGCACGCTGAAATACGAGACTCGTGGGACAGATCGAGAGTGTAAAGCCTTTTAAAAGGCTGGAACGAACAACCTTTAAAAGAACATGTAGTGCTCTAGTCGAAATATTCATAAACACTCGTTATTTAGTGTTTAAACTGGGATTGGTCCGTGAGGGTCACATGACCCCGGCTCCAGCAAAATGGAAGAACGGGTACTCTTAAATACGTGCAAAACAGAGAAGTTTGTATTCGCTAATATACACCTGACCTCTACGACCTCGGCGTATTTTCCTAAGAAGTTGACACCTTTAGTGAACGTCTACAAAAAAAAAACATTTTAAAACACTAAAAATAATTCATCGTGTAAACGTGAGCGTTTATCATTTTAAAGATTGCTGTAAATTGTTTCAATAGAACCTACGGTGATACCTGTGGCATTCGGGAATGATGAAAGCATAAATCTGTAAGAACCTGCTCACTGGCTCACGCTGTATGTAAAGTGTCTCTAAAACAATTTCAAAGAAAAAACAACAACTCAAAAAGCCCTCGTACCCCACCAGTCCTCCGAAGATTTCTGTCACGTAGGAGTAATCTCCCCCAGATTTGGGGATGGTGACGCCCAGTTCGGCGTAGCACAGTGACCCCAGAGCGCAAATTCCTCCGCCGAGAACCCAGACGATGAGGGAGAAGCCCACGCTGCCGGCATGCTCCAGAACCCCCTTTGGAGAGATGAAGATACCTGAGCCGATGATGTTACCTGTACAAAACAACAGAACAAACAGAAAACGTCACACTCAGGTGAGTTAAAAAAAAAAAAAAGGGTTCGCTTTTGGCATCTGCATCAGATTATTTGCTGTAATGAATGTGGATTAACGTGGATTTTTGTGGAACTGAGCGGAACAGCACGGCGAAGAAGAAGTGAGGAGTGAGAAGCGACGCCGGGGCTGAGTTCTTTCTCATTTCTTTCTTTCTGGTTTCTGGATTCATGAAGTCTATCAGAGACCGCGTTTCCATGGACAGCAATAATCCGATTACTGACCTTATTCTGAATAAGACGATATTCTGATTAAGGTGTTTACATGAGTCGCGTTTAGAATACCCCTTTCATGTTCCCGTTTGACGTGTTATAGAACATAGACGGATTAACGTCGCACGTCATTACGTCCCAACGCCACGCCGTCCGACGTCCCTGACGGATTTCACGTATCGACGTACAGTTGGTCTTCGTTATGGGACCGGATACAGTTCCGGGTGTTTTATTTTGAATTTTACGAAAGCTACAAGTGCGGTTAATTATTAGTCGTGCTGTACTGCAAATAGACGACTGCTTGAAGCCGTGGGCTGCGTCCCAAACCGCGTACTTACCGTCTGTATAGTAGCTGAGACACACGTATTTCACTTCCTACTATACAGTATGTAAGTACGCGGTTTGGGACGCAGCCGTGCTGTCTCGTTCGCCGTCAAACGGTCGAGCGCTGCCGTGTGTGTACGTGTCCTGTCGCACGATGCGGTGAAAACTCACACGACGTTAATAGTGTGAGTGACGTGTGTACGTGACTGTAACGCACGTCGATAACGCGACTAAAACAGGAACACTCCACACGCCTTAATTCCATCTGTGTTTACTTCGAGTGTGACTTTAATCAGATTAAGGTCCTCAATAATCTCCGTTTACATGCTAGTTTCTCAATCAGAGTATCGTCTAGATCGGATTCATATCGGATTATCGGTGTCCATGTAAACGTACTGAGCGACAGTTATGTCAGGTGATCACACTCCCGAGACTGACGCTCTGGACTTGACCACGGTTCAAAAGGTGTGCAAGACGTATGCGCATGGGGCGGAGTCTGAGTATATGGGAGGCGTGTCTTCGTTGTTTTTTTTGTTGTTGTTGGTTTTAAAAAATTATTTATTTATTTGAACTTTTTACAGTTTTACGTTTACAGTGTCACTGACATTTTGTAACCACAATATGATTTGTGGTTCTTCGGGTAAAATTCTTCTGTAATGAGTTTAACAGAATCACGACGGAGCGAGTTAAACAACTCTGCCGGCAGAAATCACATTTACCCTTGTTAAACCATTCAGCGAGCCCTCATGCTGTAGGAGAAGGCGGAGTCATCCTGGAAGAGACCACGCCTACCGGGTGATCAGTCGGAAGGACTTTGCAGTGCGTTGCAGTGCACTCTAAACAGTATAAATATATGCCCCCTCCCGGAGCATAACAGAGCCACCATTTTTTCCCTTTGAACTTGTTTCATGTCTGTATATAAGTTATATATATATATATATATAATAACCTCAGAGATGCTGATCCCATGTAAAGATTGCTGACAGTAGTATATTAAAAATGCAACATTTGCACAAGTCGGCTTATTGTGGTGCTGTATGACTCGCGTGACAGCCCTGGTCTATCACGCAAACAATGCCACAACAGACCACGGTTTAAAAATAGGGAAGGTGTCCATGGGGTTTGCTCGAGTGGCAGGCTTCTGCTTTCCAGCAGCGGGATATATTACTGAAAGTCTCAGGCTTATTCTCAGTCTTCTGCATGGTACGCGTCATATCCTACGAAGAGTCAACTGGCAGCTTGTATGGGGAATAAATCAGGGATCTTCCTCCTGCTGTGTCTCCTGTGTCTTTTCTAACCCACTCTGTTATCGATCTGTTTTCCACCGCTCCTCCATACAGAGCTGCACTCCAAAGCTATCCGGCAGAGGAGGAAGGAAAGCAGACAGCAGCTCACCACATCCCCTTCGTGTGCCTGCACGAACGGGCTCGCTAAAGAGCTGAGCACGAGTGAATGGATGAAAACGTCACGGGGTGGAAATTCAATACCGCATTAGATGATCTCAGCACTACTGTGCAGAGGTAGAGCTGATGAGGAGGAAGGGATGGATGGATGGATGGATGGATGGATGGATGGATAGACGTAACGTTGGAGGGTTGTATGAATGCATGGATTCGGGAACAAATACATTAATGGACGAATAGGTTAATGGATAAATAATTAAATGAATGAATGAATGAGTGGACGAATTGATCGATGGGTAGATTTATGGATGGATGGATGGATGGATTAATGGGCAGACAGGTTTACTGGTGGCTGGACAAATTGATGGATGGATGGATGAATAAACAGATGAATGGATGGATTAATCAATGAATGAATGAACAGAATTATCAACGCACAAGTTCATGGAAAGTTGAATTGGCAGAAGAATGTGTTAATAGATGGAATGAATGAATGAATGAATAAATGAATGATTGGGTTAAATGGTAGCTATATAGATGGATGGATGGATAAACAGATTGGATGGATGGATGGATGAATAGACAGGTATGAACGAACAAACATATCAACGCATGGACTAATGGAGGGTTTGTTAGATGACTGGGTGACTGGATGGATAAATGGATGAACTGATTGAGGGATGGATAGGCAAATTATTGGACATATGAATGAATGAAGACAGATGGGGATACTTGAATAGATGGATGAATTTTAAAAAAATGGATGGTTGGATGCGTGCATACAGTGAATTGGAACAATTATTCTAAATTAATTAGAACTATTGGTGGATTTTACATGAGCTCACACTCCGACATCTGAAGAAACTATTTCAGCTACTGCCGGAAATTTGTCATCGACCGTCTTCGGTTGGAATGGTGCTAAATAACGTAAACACGTCACAGTGAAGCCGCCAGTCTCACCACCGAAGAATCCTCTTACCACGTGCGATTTCTGTCTGCGCAGTGTAAAGCCGGCAGTAATCCCGTTCATAACCTCTTTATGTACCACCCCGTGCCTAAAAACCTTACATATCTGGAAAGATTCTTTATGAAAGTGAAAAATCTCTTGCCGGCTGATTAAAAAAAAAAACAAAAACAAAGCATCCATCATATCGCTGGATTGTTCATAGCACAGAGCGTCCTTTCTCACGATAGGGGTAAAACAGGAAATCATACGTGTGTATGACGTATTTGGGGAAATCCACAGTCACAGACACTTTCCTTTACCAGAGGAAATCGCTATTTGGGCAGGAAGTGGGAGGAAACAGTAAGAATGTAAACAATGAAGTAAAGTGCGAGAGCAAACTGTATATATATATATACACATACTGTTTATACCGTCTATATGCCGTCATGTTTTGAACCCTTTCATGCATCGTGGTCACGCTTATGGAGTCAATATAAAGCTGTTTAAGGAAAATATACAGTGTTATTCATCTCTAAATCCCTCGAGACTTTGATTGAAATTACTCTCAAGGCTATTCGGCGTTCTCAAAGCAACGTCTCCGGTATCTTTACACACTGTCTACCTAAATAAAAAATAAAGAAAGAAAGAAAAAAAAAAATCAAATATTATATCATTATTATACATGGAATAATAATGCCACACCCCAACGAACTCGCTCTTAGCTTCGCTTGTTGCTGAAGATTTAAAAAAAAAAAGTTTAAAATTTGATTCATTTTTCCCCCCCCACTGAAAGCAGCTGCATTATGCAACAGTCCTGTGCAAATTTTTATCTATTAGCAAGATATTGACATATTTTATTTAAAAATGATATTTTCCATAATTGTGATCATCAACATAAAATATTTTCAACCTAAATTTTTCTGATATAATTTGGCTCATGGTATTCCTGCACATGGGCCATGCATTTACCTGGTATTTAGAAAAAAAGTTCGAATTTATATGATCTGCTATATTACGTCCATTTATCCCGCTTATTCTAGACAGGGTCACGGGGAGCCTGGAGCCTATCCCAGGGAACTCGGGGTACGAGGCGGGGGACACCCCGGATGGGCTGACGGTCCGTCGCAGGGCACAATCGCGCACGCATTCACACACTACGGACAATTTGGAAACGCCAGACCGCCTACGATGCATGTTTTTCAACTGGGGGAGGAAACCGGAGTACCCAGAGGAATCCCCCGAAGCGTGGGGAGGACATGCAAACTCTGCGGACGTGGGGTTTGAACCCAGGAGGTTTTTAAGATTTAAAAAAAAAAAAAAAAAAAAAACTGTTAAAGATATGTTTTTAAATAATTTATCCCTGAAAGTGTTAACTATCTACAAGAGTCATGTATAACAAGACGAGTCACGGTGGTTGCTGGAACTGTCGTTATGTTCATTTCCACCATCTTTGAACCTTTAATTATTCTCTAATTATCCTTTTTCCAGCCACTGTTGAGTTCAGCGTCAGACATGTGCCTGAACTGGTCTGGTGTCCTTTTCTCGCTTCCTCAGGTGACCAGTGTGCTCTAAACCGGTGATGCTTCTCTGACAGATGACCTGGTGAGACTCCAGTCCCTCCAGTTCTCAGCCTTCTGACAGACAAACACTGGCTCGGTCTTTCCCGGTTATTTGTACCGAACTAAACATCTCCATTACGCTCGTTCATCCTTGATTTCTTCCGGACAACGGTTCTTTCTTTCGGAAATAAAGACGCAGGGCAGGAAGGAAGCATGTATTTGGTCTGTTTCTACCGAACATGTAAGATTTGTATAGAACGAACACGTCTGTCGTTTCTGGCGCTCGGCCACGACGTCAGGGGCTTTCTTTCATTTAAACGGACCTCGGCATGTTGACCCGTAGACCTGCGGATAGTCCATCAAACGCCGGCATTCAGACCGGGCATGGCAAACCCCGGCTTGAAGTGTCGTGGGAATTTCAATAAGGGACCATACTGTGTTTACTAACAGAGTGTAGGCTATTGTAAATGTACCCAGGCTTCTGCTGTGTTTCGAATAAAGCCAAAGCGTCGAATCAGAAATCGACGTTTAATTTCAGAATAAAAACAAAAGCCGTATCTCTCGGAGTAAAGATCGCCGAGTAAACACGGCCTTTATTTGAGCGGCATGGAAATGTCCAATATTTTCCCGAGTGTCTGAGATACAGCTTTTGCGATAACACGTTCTCATGAAGGTCATTCGACAGCCACCCTGAATTATTAACCCTTTAACCTTCCGAGTACCTCGGCAGGTCTAGACTTTCACTGCCTTGTTACTGAATCCTGTAACATGCCTTAAGGCAAGAACATGATTATTAATTTGGTTAATCGTTTTCCAGATTTTCTGAACGTAACGTCTTCTCTTAAACTGTAGTAATGTTAATCCCGACCGTAATATATTTATTTCGCTGTTTTCGTTAGCAACTTTGAAGAAGGCTTTAAGCTCCGCCTCCTTGGCACAATCACACCACGTCACGTCGTATACAAGCTTCTTTCCTGAAATATATATATATATATATATATATATATATATATATATATATATATATATATATATATATATATATATATATATATATATATATAAAATGAGATTTATAAACGAAACCGTGTTAATATATAATTTGAACTTCTCAAAACCATATATTATTTCATTCAGAGCCAAAGATGCATTCCCATCACTATTATTAAGCTTATTAGAAAGGAATTCCTTAAAACGTAGATATTTGCTGGATTTATGTCAGTTATATACTGAAAAACGGCATGAGAAACTACGTACATGACATCCTACGTTCGTTATTTTCTCGATTAATCAATAAACAAATAAACAGCTCTTTCCCTGGAGAGCTTTCCGAGAGTGATACAAATATTTTAATACCCGTCATCATCCTAATACTGGATTTTTGGTTTTTATAAGTTATGCAAATTTGCACATTGGACAAAGCCTCATTTGCATAAATAAACGCACATCTGAAAAGTTCACAGTATCCAAAATACTTCTGCATATTCACAGTTAAATAAACCGAGCGGTCACCCAGTGTCTTACCTGCAATTTAATATCTACAGAGCAATCTAAGGATATAACGTATTAACCGGAAGGATATAAATATGTTTAATGTTTTGTTTTTTTTTTCCTTTCATGATCCTGATGTGATTTATATTTGAGAAAGCTCAGAAGCATGACCTCTGCGGTTTGTTGAACTGGATCCAGTAGCAACGCAGACGGACCAGCGAATATCCATTACGAGCGTAACGTATTTCGAAACTGTCCCAAACATCTAGTGCAAGACGGAGGGCTTAACTGCCGTGAGATGTACTCTCGAAGATACTACTAAACTGTCAAGGGTACATCTTTAATACCTTGTAGTTAAAAGGTCACCTGATTTACAAATGGGGTAGACCTGCGAGCAAATCACAATCTCTTCTCATGTTTTTACTCGTTTATTTCAGAGTAATATTACGAACAGCGCTCTGACTAGAACGATGGAGTTTATGCGGGCTGCCATTTTGAATCGTGGTCGTTCGTCGGATTCAAACAAGCTACATGTGAATTACGTGCGGTAGCGCAGGAGCTCAGCAATAAAAATGGACAGACGTGCCCATCCGTCTACCTCCGCTAGCTCCGTGAAAACACTGACCGACTCTGAATCAGAGCAAAAACTGAAGTTAAGAGACCGGACAGAAAAAATATGCTGAAACTGGTGGATCATCGAAAGATTTAGGGTCATTTACCAAAAAAAAAAAAAAGTTTGGGAACTCGTTCTTTAGTGTGTATCTTTCATCTGGATTATAGTGTATGATAAAAATATATATAAACGTACCATAATTAGCTGTAAGACTAAATCTTTAAAGGTACACTATATGCATCTTTCTACGAAATGAGGCAAAAGGTACAAAAGGTGAACACTTCAGTATTACACAAGACTTTTCTCTCTCTCTCTCTGAGACTGGAAATGCATAACATATATTATTATGATGTTGTAACACCATGCACTTACGCAATAACAAACTGATATATATATATATATATATATATATATATATATATATATATATATATATATATATATACACACATACAATGTTATTACTATCAACCAGTTCTTTAAAGAACAGATAAGAAGGCACGTGGAGTCTTACTACTGTACGTGTCTCTGCATGCACATGCTCTTACGAGTTCACTTCCTCAGCAGTAGTAGCAAAAATAATAATAATGACAAACAATAGAGGTTCGGTGCTTGGACCCCTGGCACAGCGTAGAGGTTTTAAAGCAGGAGTTTATTCAGGTTCTGTAGTCGTGCTGTAAGTAATAGTGATGTGTGCCAGATGTGCTTGAGAGAATACGTGGCGAAGGACAAGGTAGCCACGTAGGCGATCTAGCTCAAGTACAACTTCCTAATGATGCAATACTGCACGAGGATGAGAGTGTGTGTGAGAGGGAGATGTTTACTGCTAACACCACTTAACAAGTTTTCTTCTTCAGAAGCACGTGCTTCTTTTTTTATTATTATTATTATTAGTAGTAGTAGTAGTAGTAGTATTGTTAGTAATAGTATTATATTTAAAGCATGCACGAGCACAAACTTTTCTCTAATCTGCATATGACCGTTTGATAACGTCCTCAGCTTCTTTTTGTTCTCTACCTGTCTATGAAGCTGTCAGATTAATATGTTGCAAAGCGGAAATATGAAACAAAATAACCAAAACACACACACACACACACACACACACACACACACACACACATACACACACTGGAGTGAACAGGAGAAAAAGACGTACAGTACCTATAATAATAGCGCACGCGCTCATCAAACCGATTTCCTTCTTAAGTGTCACGCGCTCCTTCGAGCCGCTCTTCTTGTCTTGTCCCGAATCTGCTACGGCGTCGTTCCTCGTACAGTTCCTCTGGTTCGCCTCGGTCCCGTCCATCTCGAAGACTGTTGGGGTTTTTTTTTTTTGGTTTTTTTTTGTTGAAAAAATTAAAACATGCCCGAGTTCGGTCTCATATAGCGGGCGGATGTGCGGCGCGCGCTGCGCATGCGCAAAAACAAAAACAAACCCCAAACCGCTCTTGAGCGCGCGCCAAGTTGCTACGGCGGTCGCATCCTGAAGCAAAAAAAAAAAAAGAGGCGCGCGCGTTAACCTGACACCTGGGAGCGCACCTGCCTGCTCCGGATACAAAGAAACCGGAAATGACGGCGCGCGTGCTCCAAACGGATTTGTTTGTTGAGAAAAAGTAGAAGAAGAAGAAGAAAAGGTTTCAATGATCAGTTTACAATATATACAATCAGCGTTGCTAACTCTTTTCAGGGGGGGGGGAGTAGCTAGACGCTAAGAAGTCGTCGCATGACGTCATATGCTAATTGATTAATTGTTGATCGTCATGATCATTTGCATATCCAAAAGTGTCGCCATAAGAAGCACGGTTTTCTGAAGGCGGTTAGTATAAAATAGAACAGAGGTTCCTCAGAAGAGAAAATAATAGATTAATAACATATAGAAAGAGTAAGAGGAAATCTTTAGTCACAGTCCAGCAAAGTCACCATTTACATATTTAAGAATTTATAAAGTTTTATAAGGTCTATCAAGAACGCTGACAAAACGAAACAGTGGTACTGAGGAGTTGGGAAATAGACACTAATGACATATCTATGGATGGAATGACGCACTTTTATTACTATTAATATCACCGAGATGAGAGAACAAAGAATTGCATGTGTGGACAAATAACGGTGAGCAGTGATTGGGAACGCAGGTGTGGCAGCTGCCAAGATAAATAAACAAGATAAATAAACAAGATATACAAGATATTGGGGTGGATGGGGGAGGTACTATGAAATGCACAGTTTTGAGACACTGTATACATATGCTGTGAACTCAGTACATGTATTTGTTTATAATGGTAATAGCTTTCGGGAAGAAGTTGTTTGAGTGGAGAATCGTGCCCTGTCCTGTTTAATTTATTCAGTGATTTTGCCGATATTTGTGTAGCTGCAACCTTGAGTGTTTTTTCTCACAGATCTTTTTTAAGAACTTCTCTGGTTTAATGACTGAAAGAAGTGTGCAGGTCAGAACAAGCTGCTGTTTTAATCCCATAAGTATGTGCAAAAATGGCAACGAAATTAGAGCCAATTTAGAAGGCAGGTAATAACTCGGGATAATGGACTGCCAAACCAGAATAGCGTCTTTTCACAGTTCTTGTTCACACTGCGACGTCGTGCCCTTCAGTCACACTGAGCACACGTTTAACAGATGTTGTTCATCATATGGTGCAAAAGTTCGAACCCGCACCAGCTGCCGTGACGGTCCACTGCGATCGATAAATAAATACCCGGCGTCATGGAATTGGTAGAGGAGGTGGATGCAAGTGCAGGTAACTCACTGGAGAAGATAAAGTCAAACGAACAAAACGGTGAAAACGAGAACCATGAATATGAACTATGGATGCAGGGCAAGAGACCTACAGCCCACTTTTCTTACCAGGTGAATGTCATGCTTTAATCGAGTCGTTGGTTGCACGTCACAGTGAAACGGAAACAAGCTTCATAGATTTAGTGAGTAAACAGTGCACAAAACCGCTGTCAAATGATGTGTGATGCACACCTGCCCTTGCTGCTGATGGTTTAGACATGACATGATGGAGCTTGTTCAAAGAGAAAGAGATAACGATAAAAAAACATGAAAACGGTGATGAAGTAGAACGTGTAAACAGTGTATCGTAGTCAAAGTTAACTGGAAGAAGTTATTTTGGCGTGAAAAGATGGCACGTGCAAAGGATACGCATTTTACAGCTTGAGTTTTTTTTTTTAAATATCTTGTTTAATGTTTTGCATTCCTGTTGTCTAACTAACTAGTCACATTTACAGATTTACTCGTCTAAATGACGTGTTCCTTTTTCAGATGCGTGAGGGAGTACGCCAACGTTTCCTCTAGACATAAGTAAAAAATTACAGGTTACTATTTTATATGTGTGAATAAACACTGGATATTTTATCGTGTAAGCCAAGGTCAGTGTAAACTCTCAGTTGAGCTGGATGTTCCAGTGGGAGTGTGTGTCACAACTCTGATGTGTGTAATATCAGGACATATCAGCAGGTCACTTTTCTATTCTCAGCCTGTGGCTCACTGCAGTTTTACACTGTGAGCTGCAATTGAGGTGACTCAAGTGCACACACACACACACACACACACGCACACATATATTATACTTTTATATAATGTGTTGAAGTGCCCTAATGGCTGCCCTTCACATAGAAAAAACAAATGGAAATTCAAATGGATGAAATGCCCCACAGGGTGCACTTCCGGTGTGGAATACATGATGACATGTCGTATAGGCTTCTCTACATGCAAGAAAACATGTTGAAGTGGCCTTTAGGGTGGTGGAAGATATGTGATGCCCTGCCCCAAAGGCTTATGCGAGCCATGTGAGAAAATGAGATGACGTGACCTCTAGCGTGGCACTATGTGCGAGAAAACATGATGCAGAACCTTACCGGCTTCCCTACATGCAATAAAACATGAAGAAGTGCCCTATAGGCTGCTCTGCATGCCAGAAAATATGGTGAAATGCCCTGTACGCCTCCCCACATGCAAGAAAACACGATGAAGTGCCCTATAGGCGTCCATGACTGTCAGGAAAACTTGATGAAGGGCCCTATAGGCTTCGTTACGTGCAAGAAAACACGATGAAGTGCCCTATAGGCTTCCCTACATGCAAAAGCACACGAAGAGGTGGCCTAGAGGCTTCGGTACATGCATGAAAACATGGCGACATACCCTATAGACTTCCCTGCGTGCAAGAAAACACGATGACATGCCCTGTAGGCTTCCCTACATGCAAGAAAATGAGATGAAGTGCCCTAATGTGCGCTCTTCTAGTGGATAACGTGATGGACTGCCCTCTTAGGTTCCTCTATGTGTATGTTTGAGAAAATATGCCCCTGTAGTAGAACAAACATGAGTTAATGCCCTCCAGGTGCTGTTTTTATTTACGTACTGTTCTGATATTCACGGATATATTTTATCTGCTCATTTATATAGAAAAGGAATTCTAATAAAATAAGCTTTTACTTGTGTTTTATCCATTACAGTCTTACCACAGCACATCACACACTGTATAGACCAGACACATTTCAGTACAGAAATACTGCTGCTGTTTTATGATATTTATACATACTATAACATACAATATTTTTCTTTGACCCGGAAAATGCAACGAGCTGTCAGTGGGTCTAAATGTATATTTCTAGTCCTTACATTTTTTTTTTTTCTTTTTAAATGTCATTAATTCCATCCGATAATATCCTAATTATACTGTTAAAACGGCAGGTCAATTATCCAAAATTGAAGCTAAGCAAGGAAATCCGGTTAGGTGATTCTCTCTCTGACTAGACGGCGTAATAGCAGAATTATCACGCACAGACAATCCTCCCAGACGACAACAACTTTGAAGTTTGTTTTACAGATCGTCCCGGGGTCATCATGTCTGCTATTTTCATATTTGTAATCGGTGCCGCATTAAATACCTCACTGAATTACAGACGCGTTTCTACGGAACGCCTGCTCTCGGTAGTGCTAATCCTAAAATTTTTTATAAAAAACCTTTAAAACTCGAACTCGTTGGATGTTGCTGTGGCAACAACAACAACAACAAAAAATCATATCCTGACACTACACCTTAAATATTTTTCACCAAAACGATGTGGAAATATTTTTTCCACGAAAACCTTGCTTGGTTAAACCCTGACTAGATAAGTGTGATCTCCTCACGATTTCTTCAGGTTTGTGAATGTAGCACCGTGTTCGGTTCAGATCCTCATCAGATGTCGGCTGTCACAATGTCCACCATGCTCCTGCTCGGTCACGTCGTCATCAGAACAGAGAAGAGCGCTTACTGTACACACTCCGTACAGACCACAGTGGACAATATGGTGACTTTTTTTTTTTTTTAAAGGTATGTAATACAAAATCGATCCAAAAGAACAGAAGAGAGCGAATGATGCAGTATTTCCTCCCGGATGTTAGCGCGAGCAGATATCCGTGGAGGGAAGAGACGACGACGTGAGTGACTTGTAGCTCAGATGATGAAACAGAGCGACACGGATGAAGCTGATCATCAAAGCGAGAACTCGGTTCCTGTCATAAACGTGTCATTCTCGAAAAGTTGAATTCATGTTGTCTTTCCGTAAGGTTATAAATGTGGAGGTAGGCGGGGCTTCTTCCAGTGCGATTAAAATAAAACTTTTTACTTTAAAATGCTAAAATGCGTTCTTTACTTCCTGATTGAGATGTAGACAAAAATATTTCAGTTCAGGAAAGTTTGTAGGTTTTTAGTTTGTAACTATAGAGAATAGAGAATGTCAAAATGTCACCATGCGAAAGGTTTTCACAGACTCTTGGGAAAAAAAACAACATAATAATGTATACAATCTATACAATAATAATAATAATAATAATAATAATGTATACAATCTATACAATAATAATAATAATAATAATAATGTATACAATCTATACAATAATAATAATAATAATGTATACAATCTATACAATAATAATAATAATAATGTATACAATCTATACAATAATAATAATAATGTATACAATCTATACAATAATAATAATAATAATAATGTATACAATCTATACAATAATAATAATAATAATAATGTATACAATCTATACAATAATAATAATAATAATAATGTATACAATCTATACAATAACAATAATAATAATGTATACAATCTATACAATAATAATAATGTATACAATCTATACAATAATAATAACAATAATAATAATGTATACAATCTATACAATAATAATAATAATAATGTATACAATCTATACAATAATAATAATAATATATACAATCTATACAATAATAATAACAACAATAATAATGTATACAATCTATACAATAATAATAATAACAATAACAATAATAATAATGTATACAATCTATACAATAATAATAATAATAACAATAATAATAATAATAATGTATACAATCTATACAATAATAATAGTATTAATAATAATAACAATAATAGCGACACCAATAATAATAATAATAATAATAATAATAATAATAATAATAATAATAATATACAACAGTGATAATATATAATAATAATAATAATAATAATAATAATAATAATAATGACATTTAAAATGCTATTTTTTATCAAGGTGTACCCTCACATCGAGCCTTGCTGTTTATGTTTTTGGTGTGTGTGTGTGTGTGTGTGTGTGTGTGTGTGTGAGATTGTGTGTGTGTGACCGAATGTTTCCTTATAGATCAAACCTGTCCTCCCACTCCTTTGCTTTTTCTGTCGCTGATGGTGGCGCACAGGACAGTTTGAGAGCTACAAAGTTGTGGCCGTTTTTGTTTTCTTCTCCTTTCTCTCCTTTCTCATGTCACCGCATGAACGATTACAGCAAGGGCCTCACTTCTGGCCCAAAGCGAGAGGAACAGGAAGAGAAGAACAGGACGTCTGTGTGTGAGAGAGGGACGAAGGGAGAGCGAGGCGAGGCGAGGCGACTTGAGGCGAGGCGTCGGGCTACAAATAAACGTAGCTCTCTGTGAAGGGAGACGGCGCAGACATGTTACTTGCAATGTTTTATTTAGTGTCCAACCAGGAAAATCAGAGCCTGTGCTGATGTATACGGACAGTGCTGTTGAGTTCTGGATTCTGATTCAGTCAGAAGGCATCGATCCATTTATATCCTACATCACGATACTTCGAGATGTTTCTGTGATACACCATGTGCATAACTGCACGTGTTTGCTCAGAAGCTTCCAGCAAAAGAGTCATTTTTCCTCGAAAATAATTACGAATCTGAGACTTTTTATTTAACGTGTCCGAAGAATAAACGGACGCTCAAACGAAGGGAGAATAAAAAGAAAACGTGTCATTATAATTCTTTTCTGTGTGAATATCTAACAATCAAAAAAAAAACGAAAGAAATTTTTGAATCAAAAGATATCACGATACCAGGATAATTTATCACAATCTTGATATCATATCATCATACCGCACGGCCCTAGCGACGCTCCACGTAAAGCTGATAATGAATGGAATAAAACGCGCGGTGTTATTTAACAAAACAAAGAAACATATCATCATTGCAACGCTAGAGCTTACTGTAAGTAAGGAGTCTCCAGTGTCAGCTTCACACTCAGTGGTGAAGCAAGAACTCTCGGAGAGTTTACACACTTCCTAGATAACAATGCTGCATTTTTCTCTATTTAACTTCAACAGAGAGAGAGTCGGAGAGTCCGAGGGAACGCCTCCCTGTTTATAGCTGCTATAACGTACGTAAATGTCGTCTCCTGGCCACGAGTTATGTAACGTGAGCCTACGACTTAATCCGTTACGGAACATCATTCTTAGTACGTGGCCTCGAGCTAATCGTTCGGTAAGAATGAGAGAAAAAGCACAGAACCACTGAAATGACACGAGGGTTCATTTTTAATAAGGTGCGGCCACAAGTGAATACACTGAGACCATGAGTTATGTGTCTCGGGGTCTGTTTGGAGGCCATGAAGCACTTAAGATAGAAGAGAAAGCGGTTGAATTAGACTGTCGTGGCCATAGGAAGATAATCCTGGAGATGTGAAGTGGAGTGTAATATCATACATCATCTCCATGACGATCTTTCTGTGTCTTTTAAAACACAGCAGTTACCATGGTTGTGTTTTTTTTAAGTATTTTGTGGCCTTACATTCATTTGTGGCTACACTGTATTCATTCAGATTAAGATTTGAATGTAAACGGTACTGAAGGGCTTCACTCCGTGCTCCTCTATACGGAGATTTTCAACAGGGTATGTAAATGCAATGCTAACACACACACACACACACACACACACTTGAACACGAATACTATCGGTCACTGCTTCTTAGAAAGAGGCTTCTTTCGAGCACTCTGCACTCTGAATCGTGGGCCATGCTCCTGCACAAAACATAATTTGTTAGGAGAACAGCTAAAGTTCTTGAGACGAACGCTAAGACTGCATAGCAACTGAACACTGCCCGAGCTTCCTAGACGTGAGCTGCGCCGTCGTACGACCGACCCCGGATCAGCCTCGGAGGCCATTTCTCACTCAGCGTGCATTCAGAGCAGAAACAACGCTGGCCGCCGATCAGCTTTGTGCCAGGCTGGGTAAAAAAAAGAGAAATGAGCGGAAACCTGTTTGTGTGAGAGTCCAGGGTGAGACGTCTTCTCTGGAAAAGAGACCCTGAGGTCTTTGCAAAACGAATAAATAAATAATTAAATCAGTAAAAATACAAGAGAGGCAAGAGAGGAAAATGTCCCTCGAACCCGCGGCCTGCTGCCGGAGGTTTCTCAGCACTCAAGAACACCAGCTTCTTTGACTTTTCCAGTTACGGTCTCTACAGTCCCTGTGTGTATTATTTGTAAAATTTGTGTACACCCTGGGGTTCTGACTCAGCCTGTACACAGAGGGCCGTAAGCAGTGTCAGGATCACGTTTATTTCACGTGCGATTATGTACGCAACATGTGCAATATGTGGGGGGCAGAACACACTCTACACACACACTCCACAAACACGCCACAAACACGCCACACACACACTCCACACACACTCCAGACGCCATCTACTGTTATAAAGCTGAACACACATTTGTCAGCGCAGCTTTGATTGATCCTTTTTACAGTTAATGATGAAATACAAAAAAAAATAAAAAATGAGATTGCTTTGTTGTTGTTATTTCTTGTTTTTGGCAGGGAAGGCATGTGTATGCATGTGTGTGTGTGTGGATAATAGAAATATTGACTCATTTTCACTCCTTAAATTGCATGACTTACTTCTATTCTGGGGACAGTGACAGTGCCTAGTAATGAAGGTGATACACTATCAAACGACACGTAAAATTCACATCTTGTCGTAATGTTCACAATTTAAATGAACAAAAAACAAACTGATCAGTCACATGGGAAAAGTAAGTACACCCTACATTTGTCACACCTTCAAATCCATAAAATTAGGACCAGGTGTTGAAGATGGGGTGCCGGTGATTAGAACCTGTTCAGGGAGTGCAGGTGGAACCGGTCTTATTTATTCCCCTCTCATATCTAGTGTCTGGTGTTCCGTTTGTTATTGAGGTGTGTGGTGTCATCACGCCGAGATCTAAAGAGTTCTGTAAGGCCTTCAGAAATAAAAAGGTTCAGGTTACCTATGAGTCTGGCGAGGGATTTGAAAAGATCTCCAAATTATGTGAAATAAATCGTTCCACTGTAAATGGCACAGATTTCAAACGACTGCCAGTTTGTCCAGGACTGACCGTCCCAGCAAATTCAGCCCAAGAGTAGACCGTCTGATGCAAAACGAAGTCTCCAAGAACCTCAAAATTTCATCACAGGATGTGCAGTGAGTCGTGCAGCTGTTGGTGTGAAAGTGCACGCTTCTCCAATCAGAAAGAGAGTGCAGGAATCTGACCTGCATGGGAGGCGTGTCAGGAAAAAGCCTTCGCAAGACTACAGTTGGTCAATGAGCATACAGGTAAAGACCGGGCCTTTTGGAATAATGTCCTCTGGACAGACGAATCAGAGATAGAGCTGTTTGGTCACAGTAACTGCAGACATGTTCGGTGCAGATCAAAGACAGATTTTCAGGAGAAGCACCTCATACCAACTGTGAAGCACGGTGGTGGAAATGTTGTGGTTTGGGGTTGCTTCGCTGCCTCAGGGACTGGACAGCGTGCATTCGTTGGTTCTACTATGAATTCTGCATCATATCAAAGAGTGCTTGAAGATGTGAGGCCGTCTGTCCGATAGTTGAAGCTGAACTAAAACAGGCCTGTTCAACAGGATAATGATCCCAGGTTATGGAACGGCCGAGTCAAAGCCCGGATTCGAATCCCATTGAAATGTTGTGGGGGGATTTGAAACGGGCAGAACATGCAGGAAAACCCTCAAACATCTTGCAGCTGAAATAATATTGCATGGAAGAATGTTCAAAAATCCCAGCAGGCCTGGGGGATAATTTTGCAAAACGCCTACAACTTCTGGGGCCAAGACTGTATTTACTTTTTCCACAGAAGAATATCACATCTATTTATATTTCTGTTGAATAAATAATCGAAAAAGCTCATTTTCCTTGTGCTTTTGTTCAAATATGTCAACTTCATTAATAGACACTGTTTCAAATATGATCAAATGTTTGCTTGTCCAAATATGTTTAAAAAAAAAAATCAACAATTTCCATGGGGTGTACTTATTTTTTCACATGACTGTATGTATGTATATATGTACGGCCTGGTTTGGTGAATCACGGTTTCTTTTACATCGTATGGGCGGCCGAGTGCGTGTGTGTCGCGAGCTGGTGGAGGAAGTGTGATGCTCTGGGTAATGTTCTGCTGGGAAACCTTGGGTCCTGGCATCCATGTGGATGTTACTTTGACACGTCCCACCTACCTCAACATTGGTGCAGACCGAGTACACCCCTTCATGACAACGGTTTTCCCTAATGGTAGAGGCTTCTTCCAGCAGGATAATGCTCCCTGACACACCGTGTTGACTCGGCCTCCAAATTCCCCAAATCTCAATCCGATCTAGCGTCTGTGGGACGTTCTGGACAAACAAGTCTGATCCATGGAGGCCCCAGCTCACCACTTACAGGATTTAAAGGATCTGCTGCTAAAATCTCGGTGCCAGATACCACAGCACGGGCTAGTGGGTGGAATTGGCCAAGACCTCCCTAGTTCCTCTTAGCCTTCACTCTCCCTAGTCGATAGCTGTCGTATGATAGAGGAGAGGTGGATAGTGGGTGGGAACTGGCCAAGACCAAACTGGGGAGAAAAGGCAGGGGCAAAAATGCCCCCCAGAAATAATTCTTCCTGTGCGTTATCTTGTCTCAGTTGACATTTATGCAGTGTATATAAATCCTGCAAAAGTTATCTGACATGAGGAAAAAAGTTTGTTTGACATTTAATATTGTTCACATATTTTTACTTAGTCTTTCAAACGCTTGTTCGTCTCTCAGCCTGGCGCTCGTGGGAGTGAACGCTCTCTGCCAAGACTCCCTGTGAATCAAGATGAGCAGAAGCCTTGGAGGGAAAACAGATATCGTGCAGCGAATCTGACCTAATGTTCACTACGATGCACGTTTCACTCCCTGCCTCCAGCAGCTTCCAGAGCTCCAGGCCTGACCGAATGTGCTACTCTATCGTTAGAGGTCATATAAAACTACTACGGTCTATTTTCTCTTGGTTATGTAACGCTCTTGCCTTCGAGTCACCATCTTTCCAGTACACAGATACTCTATCACCTTCTCGATAAAATAAACCTGCGGCTGGACTTTATTCCTATTTGGTGTGTCATTTAGCACACCGCTTTTTAATGAGCTCTCTAAAGAGTTTCGACGTGAGCCAGTCGTACCCTAGGGGTGATCCTGCTTTAGGGAGCGGTGTCTGAAAATCTGAAAAAGATCTGACACACCGGGATGACTCATAACCTGGCTTTAAGGCATGAATGCCGAGCAGGGGGGCAGAACAACAGTGTTGAACTGCAACGTTGGATTCTTTTCGAAATATTTACGTGACCTTTCTGTGAGTCCATGAGCTGTGGTGAGAAACTGACATTAGATTCTGACAGAAGCGTTTAAAGTCATTCCGAGGTTCAGGTTTGGGCACCAAAACACTCGTTTTAATTTTATAGTCAGTAACTTCTGGGAAAATGACTGAACAATTTTTAAAGAGAGATCCTGTACTAGTCCTGTGTTTGTCCAATTAAACGCTCTCCAAGATGTATATGTCCCGCCCCCAGGGGTGTGTCTTGCTCTACAGTGGCAGCTCGTTAGCAGCGAGCATGATTTGTTGCTTTGTTATTGGCCGTGTGTCTTCTATTACTATTCCCTTTTCCAATTGAAATAAACGGATGGGGTTCATTGGTTATTCGTTCGGAAGAGGGTGGAGTTTGTGTAAGTTAGCAGTTATGTCACTTTTCAGATGAGTGTTTTACCAACCTGGGGCTCTTCAGTGCTGGAATGTCTTCTCTGGAATGTAATCGTCAGAACAAAGACAATGGGAGGGGCCTTGTGTCCGGCGACCGTGGCCAACCCGGTCTACGCCGATCCCAGTGTGGGATCAATAAAAGTTATCTTATCATATCTTTATCTTATCTTTATCTTATCTTGAAGTATGAAGGCGGTGGTGAGAAATCGTCCAAAGCACTCCAACATGCTGTCACTCTCCAATAATATGTTCTCTGACAAACCGCACCCGGCGTCTTTATAAAAGACGACGGCATTAGTTGGAAAGATTTCACGCAACAGGCAATCACGATGAAAGTGAAGGGGCTTTCGTAAAAAGTTCTCAGGGACAACATTGTTAAACAACACTTGAGTGCAAAAAACATACAGAGCCGGAGCAAAGACGTCAAAAATTCCCTGTCGGTAGTCGGTTCGATGATCTACGGGTGGAAAGTCCGTGGAACCACGACTAACTGTCCATGGACAGGTGAGCCATGCAAGAATTCCCAACACGCTCTCAGACTAATGGTACGGAATTTAAGAGAGAAGAGTTGAAAGCAGGAGGAACAACAGTTACGCAGAAATCGCCAAAAACGAACAAACAATGACCTGCACCGCAATCGCCACCGTTCCTACAGAGCTACTCAAGCTAAACTCCTTTTAGACAAATCAGAAGTAACAAGAACACGATCATAGACACAGTGAAGCACGGTGGCGGGGGCATCGTGATACGAGGCCGCTAATCTGTAAACTTGCATCAAAGTAAACACAGACGGAGCGATGTACTCGGACATATCAGGACGGGATTTATTCCCATCGAAGAAACCGTATCTGGGCAGATGATGAACGCTTCATCAAGACAACGACCCCAAAACATGCATCCCATACACCTCAAGACTGGCTTCTACAAAAGAAAGTGAAGGTGCTTGCATGGTCTAGCCAATCTCCTGACGTCACTCATGGAGAATTATGAGACGCGAGTCCATCGGAGCGATCTTCACGATCTTCTTCTCGAAGCTGTAATCGCAAACACCGACAGCTTTGCACCAAAGTACTAACGTTCTTTATTTGTGGTGTATGATTACTGTTCCCCCCTATCCATCCCCCCATCATTTTAAACACATCTTCATGCATGCTTATGAATCCGTCCATTTTTGAACCCAAGTACAAAGTCAAAAGACGCCGTGTGCGTAAATAAATGACAAAAAACGTAGTTATTAAATAGCAAAGACACAGAAAAGGATCCCGATCCTCGTTTCCTCTCGCTTGATTTCCTGTCGGGTTTTCAGAACCGAGAAGGTCGTGCAAATGAAATGCTTGCGGCAGTATACTGTTTCTTCTCCATGTTCGACACGTCTTGTGCACAAACGAATGTTTTCACCCACTTTAAAAGCGGATCACTTCTCACTCGTACTCGTGTAGCATTCGCAAAACTGTTCATCAGGGATCGAAATATCCCACAGCGAGGTCGGAAAACATCTCCACACCTAGGAGGCAACGGGTTCCTCCTGCCAAAAGCTCAGCGGGAGTCGTATGGAAAAACATGGAGTCGGTCTTCGGCGAGCCAGACCGTGCCCCGGTGCATGCTGGGATACTAGACCCGTTAGTGTTTACGGGGAAAAGAAGTTCTAAGAAAAGTCTGAGTTTTAGTGAAACGACGCGGCGTTCTTAAATCTTCGAAACGCAACACCAGAGTCGAGTATTCTTCAATAGCAGCACATCCTGAAAGCTTTTATTTCTCTTAGTCACATGTAATGTTGCGGAACATCCCGGAAACAACTCTTTCTCGATGTTAATAAGACCCCCGCAAAAATGCAGTCGACGTTATTGAGAAACCGTAAAAGCGTGAAACTCCTCCGTCCTGAAGATGTCGGCTTTACCTCCGACCGTTACGAAGCGCCGACGCCGGAGACTCCTTCCGTAACGTTAAACAAACGCATTTCTCCGTACAGAGACGTCCACCGCGTCGACGCCGTTCACACGACGTGTCCGCCGTCCAAGTCCCTCTGAATGAGCTGTTACCATAGGAACGATAACGCATCACGCCGAGCGCGTTAACACGGACCTGCGATCCGCGTTCCAGCTGCGCTCCTCTCCGAGATCATGGAGGACCACTAGATCATTCTAAATCAAGACGTTTTCACTCGATATTATTCACGGACATCCCGTAAACACGCACGAACGCAGTTTATATTTTATAAAAAGGTCTCCGGAAAGCTCAAGCGGTCTCTCGGGTGATCTGGAGAGTGTCTTCTCCCTCCGCTGCTCCATGAGAACTTCTCCTGAACATCGACGTGGACGCTTTCTTCTTTGAGAGAAGGAATGAATGTAAAACACCGCATTAAAACTCAACAAGGTGTTTGAGAGTCCCAACAGAGGACGGAATTAAAGAATGAAGGTGAAGTGTCTCTGGACTCGCTCACTCTGTTTATCTGGCTCTTTGTGGGTTCAGTGATGAACTCGGCCTTGGACACTCTCCAGTCACGCAGCGGCGATGTCCCGAAGGTAACAAAAGAGCCTCTAAAAACTGCTCCTGGTGATAAAACGGACCTGAACAGCATTAAAATGTTCCAATCCCCTTTCCAGTCGGTAAAGAGGACGTGTATTAAGGCGGAGCCTCGGATAAGCGACGCATTCGATGAGAACGTCGAACAGTTTCGTCGAGTAAACGGATTTATCTACGGGTTTAAATCGTTCGCGTGTTTCAATCACACACCGATTTAACGGACACTCCGTGACACCCGGTCGCTCCGTCTTAAAGCGATTCCGGAACGTATCCGTGAACGAAGACAGATATGACCAGCTGTTCAATTAGGACAAAACTAACGGCACCCTATAAAAAGGAGAACGCGAGTCTACGACAGCCGAGCTGCGTCATCGGAATGATTTAGCGTACGCCTCGCCCAGGAGGCGCTCTTTCATTGAGTTGTCAGCTTTCTGTGAGTTGACCTTTTATGGAGTTTAGTGGGCGGGGCTAGACGCGAATCAGCTTTGTGCGAAGACTGGGCGTTTACAGCGAATTAGCGTTTATAATCGTTTAAACGGCTCAGAGAAAAATCAGCAAAACTTTGGTAAATCTGGCAGAAATTTTTTTGCCGTGGTTTGGTTTAAAAATATTTATACACAAGTTTACTATAATTAATGAAGTCTATTATTATTAATTTATTTTTTAAAAATTAAAACTCTGCTGTATTATAATGTACACCGTGCTCAGTCGTACATCGTAACCAGTACTAAGGTCCAAGCAGACGAAACCGACGATTCTTTATCCAGAACACAGATGGAGCGGAAACCCAGAAAATATCCAAGCGCTGAACTTCGGAAACTAATAATTAGCCGACGAGTCTTGAGAGACGCTAAAAATAATGTTAGAAGCAGATGACCGAGACATAATGAGACAAACGACACGGTGGGAACGGTGATAATGAGGTGCGGACAGGCTGTAAGATGAAATGGTCTTGATTTGTTTATCGTACCCCATTTTTCTCCCGATTTGGTCACGTGTTTTGGGAATGAAGCAGCCACGGCGGCCATCTGCAGCCAGGATTATTTAGAAACTCGTCTCTACGTCTATCGCACGGAGAAAAGAATATTCACCCCCTTTTGTTTACTGACTAAATGAGTCACTTCCTGGTTTGGCGACTGCATTTTTAATTCCGGAGCCTTACGTTTAACTCACGTCGCAAAATAGGAGCTAATTGCTGCAATCGCTGATGATGTTTTTATCACAGGAGGAGGGCTGATTAGAAGACAATCCCTAATCAGCCGAAGGCTCAAAAAACAAAGATTTTTAAAAAAAAAAAAAAAAAAAAAAGAGTAATGATTGACTCATTAAATTCATACAGATCTGTGATTGCAGGTGAACCGAGTATCAGACAGATCTTTAGCGTAAACACCGAATATAAATGTAAGACACGCGTGGAGACTTGGCATACTCTGAAATGCACATTATGTAGAGTATATGTTTTAATCTTTTAAATAAATAAATAAGTAAATAAATCAAACAGATGATGGATAACGCAAAACGAGCAAACGCCATGCTCTCGGACTACTCCAGAGATTTCTGGGTGAAAGGTTAAAAAACCCGTATGAGACAAAAATCAACAGAAAATGTTTCTGCCATAAGAATCTTGATCTAAAGAATGATATTAAGAAAGCAGTGTGATACTTATAGGAGAATTTCTTAACGTTGTGAAGCCTGACACATCGAATACTAGCCAGGAAATTCAAATTATTTTGAATTGAAGTGTTTATCGGACCCTTTGACAAAATACGAAAAAAAAATATTTTAAATATCATTTACATATTGGGTTTTTTTTTTGTTTTTTTGTATCTTATTTGATGCATCAGGCATTTATGGCAATTTATTGATCACAACAATGTTTATCTTAGAAACTCAAACAGATATTGAAACATTTCAGTTGGTTTGGTTCGTAAAAACAAACAAACAAACAAACAAACAAACAAACAAAAAATCAGGAACCTTTTTACATGCTTTTTACAACCCCAATGCCAAAAAAGTTGGGACGCTGTGTAAAATGTCAATAAAAACAGAATTGCAATGATTTGTGACTCTCATGAACCCGTGGGTTATTCACAGTAGAACCTCGAAAACGTATCACATGTTTAAACTGAGGAAACGGACCGCTTTAAGAAAAAAAAATAAGGTTATTTTGAATTCGATGGCCGCAACACGTCTCAAAAAAGTTGGGACGGGGCAACGAAAAGGCTGGAAAAGTAAGTGTTAGTAAAAAGAAACAGCTGGAGGTTACTTGGCAACAGGTGAGTAAGATGATATATAAAAAGAGATGATGGTATAAAAAGAGGATCTTAGAGAGGCGGAGTCTTTCAGGAGTGAAGATTTGTTATTCTTGCTGTAAGTTTTATCAAAATCAGCAAAGATTTCCCTGCCAAAATTTTGAGTCGTTACATGAAAGCAGCCACTTTGGATATGGCCTTTAAATGCCCACTACTGCCTGCAATTGCCGGATAATCCACCAGAGGGCAGAAGACGTGTATCAGATTGCATACAACAGGTTTTTAAAGCCCATTATGGTTTTGAAACGTGCCTAATTTTGTTTTAAAGGTCTCACACAATAGATTTACCCGCATCCGAGGTAAAAAAAAACAAAAAACACTTAATTTAAATTGCTGCATTACCTTTTCCCCCCAGTGTTAAGAAAGACTCGTTCAATGATCCATTCTATAGGATTCATTCTAGACTCCTCCTTTCAGAGAGCATACTCTGCTCTGATTGGTCAGATATCCCAGTCTGTCGTGATTGGTTCTAGCGCTGTCGGCGAGCAGCCAATGAAGACCATAGGCAGGGCTTTTGTTACAAACCTACTTAGGTTAGTACAGGAAGTAAAGTCTGGAATCACTAATGAGTCGTTTCAGCTGTTCAGAATCGGTTCCTTCTTTTGGGAGTCGCTAACCCTGTTTGTCGTGCGCTTTGATTTTTGAAACGTTGCCGAATTTTTACATTCACAAACAGCTCTATAACACTACACGAACGGTCATATTTGAAAAACCATAATAGGTGCACTTTAAGGAAAGTATTGATCATGTTGACGATGTAGAGGTCTCAGAAACTCATGTAGCAAATATGATTCAAACGGCGCTCCAGGTTTTTAAATCATCAAATAAAATAAAATTAGGAGCTCTTGAAGTGCTGTACATTTTCCCACTGCTGGTTCACAGATAAAAGCTTAAAAAGAGAAATAATATTGCATCTAAATGATCTTTCATTTGATGTTCAATCTGATTTTCTTGCCTTTTACATACAGATTTGCTAAAACTGCATCTACAGTATTTCTTTCCCTGACACAGAAAGTCATCCGAATGGGTCTAGTTTTAAAATGCATTTGAACCTGCTGAGGTCTGTGGTTTTCATCTCGGACATCAAACATCCCAAATATCACTCAGTAAAGTCTGAACATTTACACATTGCTCAATAATTTACTCATTATTTGGAGTACAGATTGGCAATGTTCAGTGAGATTATATGTAAACGCTCCATAATGGCTTTGGATTTATATTTCTTTCACTGTTTGATTTTCAAAACGGATTCTTACGTCGATTTTAATTAGTGTAGCTTTTTCTAAACTGAGGTGACCCATTTAAAACTACAGCAGTCCCATAGACCTATGTGCGATTAAAAAAAAGAAAGAAAAAAGAAATAAAAGAAGATGATGTATTTCTATTTGAAATTGGATTTTTTTTTACTGAATGTTAAACTTGTGTATCAGAAAAGACCAAAAGTAGGCATAGACTTCTTAGGGGTAACGTATGGTTAGGGTTAATCCCAAATTTTATTTTTGTCCAAAGCAAGAAAGAATGTCTGGGTATGACATGTACAACATCTCACCGTGTTCCTGGGAAAGACTCTGGATCCACCGTGACCCTGATCAGGATAAAGTTGTTTTTTTTTATGCTAAGGGTGTCCAAACTTTTGCTCTCAGCTGTACTCATATCCAGGAGGTGGCAGTACAGAGCCACATCACTGACATGCGACCTTATTCTTTATAGCTGTAGGATTGGAGCTGGAGATGATGAAATAATAAGTATGAATATGCAGATATTATGATAATTATGCAAATTAGTATACAAAATTTGTACCACATTGTGTATTCTCGCTCTCTCTCTCTCTCGCTCTCTCTCTCATAATCTTTTCAGTTTTCCAGCTGTATTTTGATATGTACCCCCCCCCCCCCCCCCAAGCATTCCTTTTTGGTATGTCATTTTTCTTTTCACTTTATTCATTATTCATGATGCTTCATTCTCTTTGCTGCTTTATGTCACTTATATATATAGATATCAGCGCAGGAACTGTAACCACTCTCTTTTCTCAATAAGTTTTTTCCCCCCCTTTTTCGTTTCATTTCATGTTCGGTCTTGGGTGTCATTTCCACTTTGGCTGTTGCCCATCTGTGCCATGTCGTCATGGTAACCACTCTGAATTAATACAAACGTTCACGACGAGTCCTCTCCGCAAGCCACGAGGCAGCGAAGGGGGCCTACGGCTTTTGCTAATTGTCACAGACGAGGTCACGACCGAGTGAGCGGGTCATTTTTAGGTTTTGGGGCGGTTTTTTTTTTTTTGGTCTGTGCATTAGCTGGCTGAATGAAACAGTTTTGCTTGACATCCTTTTGCTTTTAGATCAGATTAAAACCAGCACACGTACCGTGAACGGTAACGTATTCGGATCATTTAGTGATCCAGTGTGAGGCGTTGTGTGTTTTCCCCGTGAGAATGCATTTTTGAGATCGTGGGATGTGAAAACAAAATGTCCGTCCCCCTCCAACCTGATCCTGTTGGTGTGAGGAGCACATGGTGTGTGGGCGTGTGCAGATGGCCAAACCTCACCATGTCCATTCAAGCCATCAAGCATACTTACAATGACAGCAATGTGACTAAACACTGACTGGGAGAGTGTGTGATGTTCTGCTCACTGAAGCTCTAATCTAGGACACTTTGACTGGGGGGGTGGGATTCAGTGATTAGACTGAAATAATTTGGACCATGAATACGACATGAAACTCCACCCTGAGGCACAATACATATGTTTCTAGTGAAATATGTGTGATGTGTTTAACAGTGCTGGTGCTAATCTGTTCTATCGGCGCTGTATTTTCTTTCTTTGCGTGAGAAGTTAGTAATTGTGCGTCACTCGAACGATGCTCAGAGGGCGGCATTGTTATTGTTATTGTACGTCGTTACAATGGCGTTTAATTAAAAAAAAAAAAAAAAAAAAAAGGGATCTTCCAGCAACATTTCAGTGTAGAAGTAGCGGAGACGCTGGAGCGAATGCTGGACTCCACCATATGGTGGTGTTAGCGTGATCTGGAAGGAAGTCGATCTGGATGAGCAGAGTGTAGAGACGAGAGAGATGGACAGATTAAAGGACTAAAGCGCCGCTGCATCGGTGTCATTAGGTAGAGATGACTTAAGGGCCTAATTCAACTTCCTCGGTAGTGGGAAGTCGAAACTCGGAATTCGTTTCAGCTACAAAGTGGGAAAAAACACGGACGCCGCCACGTTCATCTTTTCTTCGCAACAATCTAAGCAGCTATCCGTGATGAGTGATGGATATTTTCCTCCTCAGATCGCTGCACTGTAGAGTCTGTGTTACAGATCTAATCTAAAACCAAACAAAACACTCGTATTCAAAGCTAATAAGCCATACTTTGAGGGCGCAAGGTAGCTTAGCGGGTAGTGCGTTTGCGTCACAGCTCCAGGGTTGAGGGATTCCCGCGGTGTGTGTGTGTGTGTGTGTGTAGAGTTGAACGTTCTCCCCGTGCCCTGAGGGTTTCCTCCCCCAGTCCAAAGACACGCACGTGTATGTGAGTGTGCCCTGCGATGGATTGGACCCCCGTCCAGGGGTTGTGCCGCATGCTCCCTGGTACAGGCTCCAGGTTCCCCGTGACCCCGTGGACGGATGGATGGAAGTCCTACTTTGTTTTCCGTTGATGTTGTTGGCAGCCATGTAGATTAGACGTCACTTTGAGGAGGTCGAGGAGTTCCGGAGTAGGATTTCCGAGTTTTCTTCGGTTTTTCCTGGTCTGAGGTCGGATATTACGAGTTACGGCCTTAAGTCAACACAATCGGCACGCCATTTCGGGTAACGTTATAGGGAAACCATTATCCAAAGGGAAAAAGAAAAAAAAAAAAATCATCGACGAACATGTCAACGAAAGACGTTTAAACTAAAAGACTGAATATAAAATAAACGTGATGTCACTGAAGATCACGTTAATTCGAGAAGTCGCTCAAATGCATCAAGTGCTGCTTAATCAGCGCCTTAAATGCATGTATTAATATAACCGTAAAGGAGTTCCAGTGTTTAAATCTACTACAGCTAAATGATCCGTCGTAGTTCGTGACACTTTGAAAGTTTTTATTTTTTTTTAAAAAAGTTCTCTTATTATTGATTTCTCAGGATCTCTCTAAAAGCACCTTTCGGTTTTCCCTTCCCACAACAACTTCTTTTTATCTCTCTCGTCTCGTCCGTCACGTCATCTCACGGCCGTGCGAGGACACCGGCTGTTTCATGTGCCTCGTTCTGAAGAGTCGTTGACGCTCGAGCACTCTCGCTTTCATGTCTAGAACATGCTTGTTCATGAGTATGAACGAGACTGAGGAGCGAGCAGGCTTCTGTTATTCTTGCCGGTACACTTTCCCACCTTTCACACATTCAGTATCGTCAAACAGCATAGAAGAAGAAAAAAAAAAAAAAAACACACACACACACACAAAACACTTTTCTGCGTCAGGGACTTGAGGGAACATCTCCGCACTAGTCAGAAGACTGGAGAGATTTGCACTGCAATTAATTTCATAATCCTACATCCGACAGACTCAGTTAAGCTTCTCGGTTTCCGTGATATTCTCCGTTACGTGCGCGGGCGTGCGCGGGCGTGCGCGTTCGGGACGCGGAACCACACGTTTCATTTGCTTATCTCGAGCCTGATTGTTATTTGGTCCTCGTGGAAGCACGAAGAACGAGGATGTTTTATCCACCGTGAGCACGGTCATTCGTCATCGGGAACCGTGTTGTCCGTTGTCAGACGGCGTTAATATTCTGTCTGAAAGCTTTTCCTGAAACAGACTTTGCTGAAAAATCGCTTCTGTATCCGATGAGTAATGCTGGCACGTTGCGTGACTAATCCCACAGGTTTTCTCCTCTGTAACATCGGGAGGATTTGGGTAGTTCTCATCCACGGAGGACGCTCGGGTGCTCGCTCAGTTCCTCGTCACGTCAAGACCGGACTCGCTCCTGGCAGATCTGCCCCGACGCGACATCTGACCCTTTCTACTGTTCCAGAATCTCCCCGACGTTTCCCACAACACCCCACTGCTACGTTCTCTCCTCTAGCTTCCTGTCGCCGTGTGCATCAAATTAAAGACACTCATAAAGACCTCCAGGTAGCTGAAGGCACCTATCACACCATGGTCTGAGCCTCGACGGGACTCACTATCTAAGAAGATGATGATGAAGGTACAATGAAGCTCTGCATCGAGATTCTTCTCAGTGATCGACTCGATCAGCTGGTGGAACGAACTTCCATTTATATTTATTTATTTATTTATTTTTACATTATTTTCTTTTCAGCTGATGCTTTAATCCGGAGCGTTTTGCTCAAGGACTCGACAGTGGCGGCGTGGTGATGCTGGGATTTGACCTCACAACCTTCTGATCTGTAGCCGTACAGCTGCGTCACAAACTCAGGACCTCTTCGCCATCAATGTGTGGGTTCTTTCCTTCCCGCACCAACATCCCTCCGACCTAACGAACTAGCGTGAAGACGTTCTTTTATTTCACCCCATTTTCT
Organism: Ictalurus punctatus; assembly: GCF_001660625.3. Taxonomy (NCBI): domain Eukaryota; kingdom Metazoa; phylum Chordata; class Actinopteri; order Siluriformes; family Ictaluridae; genus Ictalurus; species Ictalurus punctatus. Next base: position 17,232,717 of record NC_030442.2, read on the forward strand.
TCACGTTTCGGTTACGTACCGATTCCCACCCACAAGCCGGATCTCCCCCATCACACCACAGCCACCGACCGTGGAAGGTGAAGCCCAACACGTGATGCCTCCACGACACCCGAAGCCATCCCGACACATCTTTTTCGAACTTCTGAATCACAGGGAAGCGTAACGCGCTCGAAAGAAAGTGCTCTCCATCCTCTTCTGCATACCCGAGCGCACAGGTGCCGGTGTTCGGCTAGTGTTGCTGTGATTGACAGAGAGTATGCCCCTCCCACCCAGAAAAGCCCAGCCGATTTTGCTCTCGAATTCACGGATCTCCCAATGACAGGTCGAACGTTTTCCCATCGTACCACGCGGGAGCCGTGACGAGTCTTTAGACTACTGTAGTCTCATGTAGAGCATGTACGGAAAAGGGCGACAGCTGAACGGTGTAAAATCAGCCTGATCTTTTTTTATCCTTGTGTCAGTTTCCCCTCGACTCATCCCTCCTACCTAAATCTCTTTAAGGGTGACGCAAATCAGAAAGAAGCCGTCCACGACTCACGGTTCTCTTTGTTCCAGAGGACACACAAGGTGCTATTTGGTTCGTTAAGGGTTCTTCACGTCCTAAAACGATTTTACTCGGTATTCTTTCTGATAGACAAACACTCGTCGGAGCGACGGATATAGATAGATCATTGAAGTGGAGGATGATTAAGGGAAAACGGTCTCGCTTGAACATTTTCTCATGGCTAGTATGCGGTTCGCGGACGGTGAGATGATGTGCTGTCAGGAAATGTAATCAGGTAATCCCTTTAAAGAAAAGAAAAGCGTCCGCAATCATGGACATTCAAATGTGTCCTACTTTGATTATAATATTTTTTTGTGATGTTATATAATCCAGATTGCCCACACACACACACACACACACACACTTCTCCGTGTGTATAAAACACCGCTCTATAATTACCAACAATTTCATTTAGTGTGTGAATTACAGTGTGTGGTTTTACCCAGCCTCTTACAGGCGAGTAAATGGAAGCCACCTGTTTCTTGGTCCGCGCTCTCGTCCGCTCGCGTGTGCTCATATTCTGGCCTGATTTTTGGCTCGAGTCACAAAAACGCTCTAAAACAACCGACACGTTCCTGATCCGGGCTTAACATCGAGGATGAATCAGTTGGTAACTCGCCAAACCAAACGAACCGAAGGGCCAGAAATCCAGCAGCATGCGAGGCGTCTCATACGAGTTTGATTTATTCTTAAACCACAGCGCTGTTGGGTTCTGGATTCCGATTGGTCAGAAGGTGTCGGTTCATTTTCTAGAACCGCAGCTCTGACAGGTTTATATTAAACGTACCGGTACGTCGTTGTTTCTATAGCGACAGCTCATTCGCAGGGGCGTGTGCAGCAGACGCTCTGTATAATCTAACTCTATCACTCGGTTATTTTTAAATATCAATATCGTAGAGGTTTTCTGTGAGGAGACGTTTATTTGATATTGATGGAAGGAGTCTCCAGTGTCACGTTTTTCGCTGGGGGAAAATTTTTAGAAATTTGCAGTTTCTTGCTAACATGAAAAGCTGCATTTTATTATTATTATTATTATTATTATTATTAATATCAAGAGGGAGAAAATAAAAGAAGCTGGTGAGGGAATGACTGTTTATAGCTGCTATAATGTGAGTGAGAACAGGAACGAACCTGTTTCACGAATGTTCTACAACAATAAATGTAACAATAAATGGACAAAAAGTATGACATCATTCTTTAATTAATAATAATAATAAAAAACTCTAATTGTTAGCAAGCTGCTGTGGTATAAGAGGAATAAAAGACGTTAGGATGCGGGGTCATAGGAAATAATGATCTTCAGCTTGGTAACAGCACCTCCACTGATAATTTTCCTATAACAGCATGCCCACAGTGTTTCGTTGCTTATAAACGTTACAGTACACCGGCTCAGCTTTCCCTACTGGTGGTTCACGAACATGTAAAGTAACGGTGTTATCGCGGGCTATGCCAATTTCCTGATGCCGATTTCCCAAAACTTGGGAAAAACTGGATGCTAGCTCGGCCGTTTAACATGGTATTTGTGCTGCGATGCTTTCGGGAAACTCAGTCATGCTCTGGTGAGAAATCTGTACAATCAGAACCGCTACTTTTGGATTTCGTACGACGTAAGAGAAGATACAAACGCCGTGTTTACTGATGCTGTGACCAGCTGATAGAAGTGGCAGGATGAGTTCTGAAGTGCATAGCGCTATACGTTCTGCTCAGATTCGGTCGAATGCCGCAAAATTGACAGGAGGGCGCATCACAGTCCAGATGGATAATGGTCCAAAACGTACCCCTGGGATTAAACTGAAAGTCTAAACTTCAACCACATCTCGATCGCTTCATTTCAAATCCACTGTGGTGGTGTACAGAGGCAAGAATATGAGAAGTCTGTCACCGTCCAAATACTTATGGACCGGACAATAAGTGTGTGGTGAGAAATTGCCTTTATTTGCTATTTTAAACACCAGTCTGATGTGCTGCTGCTCCCAGCTGCTCTCTCTGAATTCTGCCCAGAAGCTGTTGGTTTGATTTAAATGAGGTTAAATGACAGTCCTTCCCCCAGAGTACCAGCACGCAGCGCGAGACACACTTTTACACCAGAGTCATTTATCTTCCTCCAGGTTTCAAAGAAATTCTCCGTCTGAAATAATACCGAAAATATTTACTACGACGCATCCTGGCTGTACGGAGGAAACCCGGAGCTTTCTCCATCTGCACTGTTCTTTCAGTTTTTCTTCTTGACGTGCACTAGGGTCTGCAATCGAGAACGTTATTAGAACCTAGAACAGGTTCTACGAAGGTTAGACTGCAACATGTGCTGAAATAAATATTTTCCGCACCCAGTCACACAAAGAAATGACTGTTACGGTTCCTACGACTGAAAACGTTGCAGAAATGTCCTTTATAAACATTCTCAGAACGTACACAAAACCTGACCCGGGAATTCCTAGAACTAGAAATGTTCAGTACTTTCATCTCCATACATGGACTTCCTGACACACCTACATATCCATATATGACCTTTAACTTAAGGTTTACAACAGCAAGTGACGAGTTTGTAGTCTGTCTCCACTACTGTTGTCGTTTGTGGGTGTGGCCTGTTTTTTTTTAAAGTTCCAATTAGAAAGTCTATGAGCCAAAATGTATAGCGTCTAATGCTAACAAGGTAACGCAAATCCACCAAAAGGGTGAAGAAAACCTCACTGATTTTATATTTAATCGAAATTTTAAAGCCACGCGTCCCTGGATTCCCTGCGTCGAGGTGAGTTCAACGCACCCTATGAGGTCAAACTCCGCCCGTGAGTCTGGGTGCTTGGCCCCCAAAAATGCTGCTTGCAGCTTTAATTAAAAAAAAAAAAAAATAATTATGATCGCTAAGCACTAGAATAGTTTGTAAAGTGGCATGGTGGGAAAAAATGTAAACCTGTCAGACGGGCCAGAAGTTTTTGTAGTAGGGGCAGACGTCAGGTCAGATATGCGTAGCGACCGCACCGCGAACGTTCCTCGATCTAAAATCCGCCGCTTCTTTCCATTTTCACGTACTCAATTCACTCCGAGCCAAAATGATGAACTGCTCAGAAATCTACCGAGTATCGTAAATCCCGGATAAGACTGCGTAGTCTGTTCAACTGACTCATCACAGAACCGACTTCTGATCTTACGGATTAAAGGATTAAAACGCCACGTGTGTACAAACGCGACTCGATAAGCGTTCTGGAGGAGCGGCGAAGACGACTCGCCCGTCTGTTCGACACGACGCGCCTCGTTAGACCCGACAGTCCTTCCCCGTGATGATCTTTATGAGACATGACACACAATTTCAACCCGATTCGCTCGTCCTTCTCCGGTTTTCGCTTCAGTTCTCCGACTCGCTCGTAGACCCGCTCTAGGAGAGAACACGTCCGCGTCCGGTCTTAACGAGAACCTCGTCTCGGATCACACAGAACGCGCGGCACGTGGATCGGGTCCGAGCTATCTAAAACATGAAACAAAGCAGGTACGGTGTGAAAAAGCTTCAGCCGTTAGCAGCATGGTACTGAGAGAGAGGATTTGCATAACGGTGAATTAATTAACGCCACACAAACGTCCAATTATAAGCAGGCCGGAAAAGGCTCCCGGAGTGATGCCGTAATTTCATTTCATAATGGATCTAATCGGTGTCAGTCGCTTGAGATTTTTTCAGGAATTGTTCTAGAACATCAGCACCAGCGTCCTCTGCGCTGCACCGTGTTTGAAAGACGAGATGATTTGAATACAGATGAACACCGACATTGAATGAGTGCAATGAAGCACACCATACACTCGCACCCGGAGGGTCTCTGACAGAACTACGGAGCTTCCCCCCCCCACATAAAATACAAAAACATGAATAAGAAATAAGAACAAGAAGACAATGAGGTCTGGATTATGCTTCACAAACTTTCACAGAGCGTGTTTAGAAACCAGAAATACATCGTGCGAGCGCGGGACACAGAGACGGTGACGGATAAATGATTCGATTATTACAGAAATGAATGCGAGAGCGACCGTGACACTCGCCTAATATCCGAAGCTAGGAGGAGAGTAAACTCACGGTTCAGCCACATATACAGTCGCAGTGATGGCAAACATCAGAGGCCACTGATGTTAGGGAATACTGTTAGCATGAAGGCGTGTACTTGGTCTGCGATAATGTTGAGGTAGGTGGGACGAGTCAAAGGAACATCCACATGGATGTCAGGACACGAGGTTTCCCAGCAGAACATTACCCAGAGCATCACACTGCCTCCACCAGCTCGCCGTCTTCCCATAGTGCATCTCTTCTCCAGGTAAGAGTCGCGCACACACACACACACACACACACACACACACACACACACACACACACACACACTAGCTGTCCACATGATGTAAAAGAAAACCTGATTCAACAGACAATTGCTCCATGGTCCAGTTCTGCTGCTTGCGTAAGTGTAGCACTGTCGGTGTTTCGGTGGTGTACAGGGGGTCAGCACGGGCGCTCGGACCGGTCTGCAGCAAGCTGTGATGCTCTGTGTGTTCTGAATCCTTTCTATCAGACCCAGCGTTAACTTTTTCAGCAATTCGTGCTACATAGCTCTTGTGAGATCGGACCAGACGGGCTAGCCTCATCTCACTGAGGCTTGGGAGCCCGTGACCGTGTCGCTGGTTCACCGGTCGTCCTTCCTTGGACCACTTTTGGTAGGTTCGAACCCCTGCATACGGGGATCACCCCTGCAGACCTGCTGTTTCGGAGACGCTCTGACCCAGTCGTGTCGCCGTCACAAATTGTCAGAGTCGCTCAGATCCTCACGCTTACCCATTTTTCCTGCTTCCAACGCGTCAACTTCGAGAACTGACTGTTCACTTGCTGCCTAATAAATATATTACATACACCCCCCCTACACACACGCACGCACGCACGCACGCACGCACGTCACTGTAAGGAGATAAACGTTATGCACATCACCTGTCCGTGGTTGTAATGTTATAGCTGATTGGCGTTTATTACTCATTTATTGACGGGAAGCTGTTTAGGACCGTGCATAAGGATGTGATTTGAAACACTAGTGTGTTGCGGATATCGCGTGCTGCACGCGAGTGGACCTCAGTGAGGGTTAATGACTCTGAGCCCATCCCTGAGCTGAAGGAGATGCAGCCAATGAGCGGCGCTCTGCGTGCCGGGTATAAAGCACCGGGCGCTGCGCCCCTGCTTTAGTTTCACCCTGTCCGGTGCACATCACACGCGCGTGCCGGTGCATTGCCCATGCCTCTATCTCTACCTCTACCTCTACCTCTGCCTCTTCCTCTTCCTCAGCAGTATGCAGTCCTCGCTGTTCGCCGTGGGTCACAGTTTCGGGCTCCCGACGCCCGTGTCCTCCGTCTGGAAGCCGTCTGCGGACGCGCCGCTCGCGCTGCTGCTCTCCAACTGGTCCGCGCCCGACAGAGTCAACGGCACCGCGGACGCGCTGGAGCACCGGCGGCGCGCGCAGTCCTACGGCCAGTTCTCGCAGAGCGCCGCGGTGCTCGTGACCGCGCTCATGACTCTCCTGGTGTTCGCCACCGTGCTCGGGAACGCGCTCGTCATCCTGGCGTTCGTGGTGGAGAAAAGTTTGCGCACCCAAGGCAACTTTTTCTTCCTCAATCTGGCCATCGCGGACTTTCTGGTCGGTGAGTGACCGGAAATCAATCTCTCTCTCTCTCTCACACACACACACACACACACTGGAGAAATGAATCCATAACACAACTAACTAATACACACCTGCGGGTTGGATTCATGCTTGGGATTTTAACGCGTTAAAACGCGTGAGAAACAAACCACCGGCAGCTCGTTTAAATCGTGCAAAACGATCTAAAATATCCGAAAATCTAATGTTTCTGTAAGAGTTAATCCCAATCCTTAATTCAGTCCGATCACACCTCGATTCTTTCATTTAGTACATGCAGGAATATATTTAATATTGTAAAGATTTAGATCAGATATTTAGATTTGTTAAAGTGCCAGCAAAATTATTGCCGCATTTTAATAATAATAATAATAATAATAATAATAATAATAATAATAATAATAATAATAATAAAGTATAGCCTATAGATTAACATTAAAAAAGAATGAGTCCCGGGTCCAGCTTTCTAAAGAGGTTCTACATGTAACCCCAAGACAAATAAATGGACGGTCTGTTGTAATGCTGTGCATTTACTCTTTATGGAACAAGATGAATAAATAAAAATCGTTTGTTAGGAGTCTTCGATGAATGTCGGAGTCATAAACACACTGATAACACTCAGAGTGAATGATGTGATCATTTATAGCACTGCTGATACTATACCTTAAAATCCTCTAGTGTAACATGCTACACCCTGACACTATCAGAACCTTAAAGGGTACTGTTCCTGGTCAGTGCAGTGGTACCGTTATCACGCGTACACCTTTTGGCCCTTCGCGTGCTTCTCTTAGGTTTAATAATAATAAAGATCATTTTAGGCGCGTCATAATGAGCACCTTTAGAGTTTTACTTTAAAAGGGAACACCTCAGGCATCTTCCCAGGTGGAGGAACCTAACACACAGTTTGATGGTACCACAGCATTGACCAGGAAAAGTACTTTATTTCTGGTCGTATTTCACCCCCCTGAAGCTTTTATGTGGTTTGAGGTTCTGAGTAGATTCAATTTGGGAAGCCAGAACTTCAAGAACCCTAAACGGCTTGTTCTCTCGAGGGAGACACTGGAAGGTTTCATGTAGAACCCTACGAAAGGACGGTTCTCCTTTCAGAAAGGGTTCCGGGTATAAAGAACTTTAACGGGTCTACCATGCGTCCACCTGGAGAACCCTTAAAAGCTCTATGTGGATGGTTCCAAGTAGAACCTTTTAAGGAAGCTAGCTAAACAAACCATTTCAAAAGAGTATATATATATATATATATATATATATATATATATATATATATATATATATATATATATATATATATATATATATATATATATATATATACACACACACACACACAGTATGTTATAATAGTCTAAATATAATTCCTTGAATGATGTGCATATGTTTGTGCCCCCCCCCCCGTGCTGGTACCTGTAGGTGGGTTCTGTATCCCGGTGTATATTCCCTACGTGCTGACGGGGGAGTGGAGGCTGGGCAGAGGTCTGTGTAAGCTGTGGCTGGTGGTGGACTACATGCTGTGTACGGCGTCAGTCTTCAACATCGTGCTCATCAGCTTCGACAGGTTCCTCTCCGTCACCAGAGCCGTAAGTCCGAGTTCGTTCCCGATTCTAGATGAAAAGCCGCAAAGTGCCGCGATGCTACACCGTTATAAACGACCGTGGATATGAGCAAACATGTACCGTCATTTTAATTCATTCAAGCTATTAGAACTGATTCATTTCCTTTCATCCAGATGTAGATTTGAAAACACTAAATCATATAAACAGCGTTTATTTGTATAAAATTACATCGAGAACCCCTGGAGGTTCCTGGACACCTCTTAGAGAACCATGGTTTTAAGGGTGTGGGGGGGGGTGGGGGGGGGTCTTCAGTGGCCTTATTTTATATCACAATAACAACGACGTTATTTTTTTAAGAGCGTAAAATCCTTCACTCTTAAGGACTCTTTGGATCGTTAAGGGTTCTACTGGGAAAGGTTCCACCACAGGGACCCTTTAAGGTTTGATCAAAGATTTGAAGCCTGTGTGGTGGTAATGGTTTAAAACGAGTCGTTATTTTTTTGTTCCAGGTGAGCTACCGCTGCCAAAAGGGCGTGACCCGCGAGGCCGTGTTGAAGATGCTGTGCGTCTGGTTGGCCGCTTTCCTGCTCTACGGGCCGGCCATTATCAGCTGGGAGCACATCGCCGGGAAGAGCGTGGTTCCTCACGGCGAGTGCTACGCCGAGTTCTACTTCAACTGGTACTTCCTGATGACCGCCTCCACTGTCGAGTTCTTCACGCCTTTCATAAGCGTCACCTACTTCAACCTCAGCATCTACATCAACATCCGAAACCGCTGCGTGCTCCGAGAAGAGCGCTCCACCTGCGCGCCCCTCAGGAACGGGAGAACCGGAGAAGCCAAGCCGTTCTGCGCGACCGACGTCCAGCGCGTTTTTTTCGTCAGGCCCGCCGAAGAGAGCAGCGTCGTCGAGAACTCCAATTCCAGGTCACGGTGTTGTCGCTTGTCCAACGCTACAGTGTCAGGAACCGATTCTGAAAACGCCGGACGGACGACCAAGAGGAGGATGAGCACGATTCCGGATCTTCCGCCTCTGCAGGTTGGGGACGCGGTGAACGAGACGGGTTTTAACTGCGCCGGACATTCGTGCGGGTCACAGAGGAACCGGACGGACGTTTCGGCGAGTCTCGCCAGCCGCTTTCGCCTCTCCAGGGACAAAAAGGTGGCCAAGTCTCTGGCCGTGATCGTGTGCGTGTTCGGCCTGTGCTGGGCTCCGTACACACTCCTGATGATCATCCGGGCCGCCTGTCACGGCCAGTGCGTGCAGCACTACCTCTACGAGATCTCTTTCTGGCTTCTGTGGATTAACTCGTCCATCAACCCCGTGCTTTATCCGCTCTGCCACACCAGCTTCAGGAGGGCGTTCAGTAAACTGTTGTGTCCGAGTAAAATAAAGATCCAGCCGCAGTACATGGACCAAAAATACTAAACAGACGCAGGACTGAGATCGGCGTTCATTTGTGCAGATGATTTTCGTGTCAGGATGTTTTAGTGATCCCCGTCAGTATCGGATCGGTGTAAAAGCTGTAGTACCGACCGACCGACCGACCGACCGACGTAAACCCGGTTTTCTGTGTCCGTCGTGTCGTTTTGAGGTTTTCGGGACAGCACGAGAAACTTCGTCGTGGTGCATCTGTGTAACGTTTGGACTTGAGCGGTACTACAGGCATCCCGAGCCAGGAGTCGACGATGCAACGCCACGGCCGGAGGACACGCGGCTCGTGTGACATCACAGGAGAGCTCGACACGCTCGGAGGAGAGCACAAACAGTCCTACAGTCTAAATTAGGGGAGGAAAAAAAACAGTACTGGGAATTTAAGACTCGAAGGCAAGTTGAACGCAGGTTTCCGGGTGCAAAAAAAAAGTGTTTACTCTATTTTGTAACACATCGAAAGAAAGAAAAGAAGAAAAACATCGAACACGACCCCTGAAGATCCTCGAGCTGTTCACGAGCGCAGGAAAAAGAAACAACAGATAAACAAACGTCGGTGTATGATTTCGATTCAGCCCCGTTATTAATATCCTATTACGATTATTATTATGACGTTACGATCATCATCATCATCACGTTAGCGTTTGACCGTTTTTGTTACTTGTGATAAAGAAAAAGAACATCTGTGGATCCAAAACTTCTTAAATGTCGTGTTTATTTTTGTCTTAAAAGATGCGGCTTTTTCCACGCGACTGTAGTTTGTTCTTTCGTACTTTCTGAACGTCGTTTGTGTCTGATGAAAATGAACGGAAATGTATTTCTGACCCCTGACCGATTAAAGAACGAACCGTAGTGAAACTGCACGGAGTATTCTGTACGTATCTGACGGTTCTTATCCGCTGCAGGAAGACGATCTTCTTCCCAAATGCTACAGAGAGACGGGAAACTCGCGAAAAAAAAGATCAAAGACGACCCGGAATCAAACCGGGCTTTCCTCGATCGGATCGCTCACGATTCATCTGTACTAATCGCATAAAACATAAGAGAGAGAGAGAGAGAGAGAGAGAGAGAGAGAGAGAGAGAGAGAGAGAGAGAGAGAGAGAGAGAGAGACAGACAGAGAGAAAAGCAAGAGAGGCGAGAGACAGAGAAAACAGAGAGACAGACAGATAGAAAAGAGAGAGACAGACAGACAGACAGGCAGAGACTGAGAGAAAAGAGAGAGAGACAGTCAGACACACAGAGAGAGAGAGAGAGAGAGAGAGAGAGAGAGAGAGAGAGAGAGAGAGAAGAGAGAGAGAAGAGAGACAGGCAGACAGAGAGAGAGAGAGAGAGAGAGAGAGAGAGAGAGAGAGAGAGAGAAGAGAGACAGGCAGACAGAGAGAGAGAGAGAGAGAGAGACAGGCAGGCAGAGAGAGAGAGAGAGCGAGAGAGAGAGAGAGAAGAGAGACAGGCAGACAGAGAGAGAGAGAGAGAGAAGAGAGACAGGCAGACAGAGAGAGAGAGAGCGAGAGAGAGAGAGAGAAGAGAGACAGGCAGACAGAGAGAGAGAGAGCGAGAGAGAGAGAAGAGAGAGAGAGAGAGAGAGAGAGAGAGAGAGAGACAGGCAGACAGAGACCAAGAGCAAAGAGGAAAAGAGAGAGGCATATATATATATATATATATATAGAGAGAGAGAGAGAGAGAGAGAGAGAGAGAGAGAACTGCAGTGGGGATGACCGACACTGTATTCTCTTATTAAAATAAAGTGATTAAAGGTGCAGCGCGCTCCATTCGGAGTCTCTACTCGCCCCATGGTTGCGGGTGTAGGCGGCCGGCCGGCCGGCGCGTGATCTTCGCGGTCACACGCTAGTAGAATCTGTATGGATTTTAGGTCTGAGAGATACTGCCCGATTATCTCTGCTGTCCGAGTGCAGCCGGCTTTAAAGTGACAAATAAAAGAAAATGGCCCTTTCTGCAGAACCTTCCCTCGTAATCAACGCGTCGGCTCCGCGGCACCGAAAAGTCCGGTAGTTTCCATGGCAACCAACGACCATAGCGTGTGCGCCAAGAACGGTACGACTCGCACCTTTCAAGATCAACCGGTCTATCGAATCCTGCACACAGCATCTCGTTTACAAAGGCCGAGCGGAGGATTCGTCACGCGGGGGGAAACACGCCCCCGCAGGAACCCGGGCCGCTCCCGCCGGCGCTCAGGGAACCGTTCTGGTTCACGCTTCTCCAGCGGGAAACACACAAGTGCCGATTATACTTAACTGCAACACAGCGGCAGTAACGACGCTCCACATACAGATTCAAAACCTGTGAAGTTTTCTGTACAGAGAAATGTGTTCGCTTTACATTTAGGGAAGGAGTCTCCAGTGTCAGCGCCGTAAACAAGTTTTCAGACGTCTTCAGGACAGTTTACGCTCTGTGGTTTATCGGTACCATGACAATCACTTGAGGAGAGAGAAAGAGAGAAAAAAGAGCGCCAGAGAGAGAGAGAGAAGAGAGAGAGAGAGAAAAGAGAAAGAGAGAAGAGAGAGAAGAGAGAGAGGGGGGGAAGAGAAGAGAGAGAAGAGAGAGAGACAAGAGAAAAGAGAAAGAGAGAAGAGAGAAAGAGAAGAGGAGAGAGAGAGAAGAGAAAAAGAGAGAAGAGAGAGAGAGACAAGATAAAAGAGAAAGAGAGAAGAGGAGAGAGAGAAGAAAGAGAGAAGAGAGAGACAAGAGAAAAGAGAAAGAGAAGAGAAAGAGAGAAGAGGAGAGAGAGAGAAGAGAGAAAGAGAGAAGAGAGAGAGAAGAGAGAGACAAGATAAAAGAGAAAGAGACAAGAGAAAAGAGAAAGAGAAGAGAAAGAGAGAAGAGGAGAGAGAGAGAAGAGAGAAAGAGAGAAGAGAGAGAGAGAAGAGAGAGACAAGATAAAAGAGAAAGAGAGAAGAGGAGAGAGAGAAGAAAGAGAGAAGAGAGAGACAAGAGAAAAGAGAAAGAGAAGAGAAAGAGAGAAGAGGAGAGAGAGAGAAGAGAGAAAGAGAGAAGAGAGAGAGAAGAGAGAGACAAGATAAAAGAGAAAGAGAGAGAGAGAAGAAAGAGAGAAGAGAGAAAGAAGAGAGAGAGAGAAGAAAGAGAGAAGAGAGAGACAAGAAAAAAGAGAAAGAGAAGAGAAAGAGAGAAGAGAGAGAAAAGAGAGAAAGAGAGAGAAGAGAGAGAGAAAAGAGAGAGAGAGAGAAGAGAAAAGAGAAAGAGAGAAGAGAAAGAGAAAGAGAGAGAAAGAGAGAGAGAGAGAGAGAGAAGAGAAAAGAGAAAGAGAGAGGAGAGAGAGAGAAGAGAAGAGACAGAGGAAAGAGAGAGAATAAGAACAAGACCTCATACTATCAGCTTCAGCTTGTTGTTACCGAGAAGCAAAACGTAAAGTTACGGCTTTATATCCGACGTCACAAAGCACCGACACTGGAGACTCCTTCCATAAACATTACATAAACATTTCTCCTCACACAAAACCTCACCATATCAACGAGTCCACGTTCTTAATCCGTTCATATGAAGCGTCTTCCTGCGAATGAGCGGTTACCATAGAAACAGTAACCTATTAGAACAAGCACCTTCTGACCAATCAGAATCCAGAACTCAACATCACTGTGGAATAAATTACATTAACTCATTTTTGTTTATATACATATTAAAAAAAAAAAAACTGAAGTCAGACCTTTCCATGTTTTTGTTTTTATTTTCCTCCGCAGTTATAAAACTGAGCTGAGCGACAGTACGGTGTGGTGTCATAACCCGAGGAATTAAACCTACAGTAAGAAGACGAGACGTCAACGGTCTAAAAAAAAACAAAAACAAACAAGTGAAAGGAATTCTGGGAATGATGGCGTGATCTTTAGGAACGGTCCGTCCTTTAAGCGTTAAATCGACAGAGCCAGCGACACACGAGCTCGTTAACCTTTCACGCGGTCCGCTCCACACCGAGCTATTTTTAAACACGCAGGTGTAATTACGCCCAGGTCGAAACGTTAACCCAGGTGACGTTTCATATTTAAAGAGAAACACAGCGCACAGAGTAAGACGGGGGAAAAAAACACGACGGTAAGCTATCTTCAAAGAAAACACAATCCAGGGTGACGCTCTGGTAAGAACATGAAGCAGAGTCACGACCTGGAAATGATCAGGAGCTTTTTTATTTTTTATCCAATTATAGTAACATTTAATGAGACGTGTTACAGCGGCTCTAAAAAAATCGAAAAACCGCAAAGCGTACGCAAACTCCTCGGGCCTCGATATTTCACAGCTTTAACGTGTACGGATGTTAAAAACGCCGACACTGGAGACTCCTTCCATACATGTTAAATAAACATCTCCTTGTAAAAAACAAACAAACAAACAAAAAAACACACACATAATGGAGTTAAAGAACATAATCGTGTTTCGAAACCCCGCCCACTTCGGCCCCTTTGATAAACCGGAAATTGATTTCTGCGGCACGGACTCGCTATTCTCTGAGGAATAAATGAAGTGAACGCTAAAAAATACCGGTCTCACAGGGTTAATGTTCTGTTTATTTGCGCAAAGGACATGAAATCAACGATACTCTGGTTTTTAGCCGATTTACAATCAGATTATACACAATATATGACTAGGGGACAGAGGGAAGTAATGAGTTAAAAAATATAAGGGAACATGATGTACAGAGCTGGAGGCTGAGGAAACTGATAGCCGCCACGCACGCACGCACACACACACGCACACACGCACGCACGCACGCACGCACGCACGCGTCTGCCTCCGCTCTGTAGGAAAGCCAACGCACCAGCATGTGACACAAACACACACCATTTCATCTCTTCACATTTTACTCCAGCGTAGACCGACAACACCGCCACGGAAATAAACAGACTGGAAAAGCGAGAGAGAGAGAGAGAATATAAAACTGAGTGAAGGACACAGAGAGATGACAGAAAAATGGAGAAAAACTGGCAGCATGGATTCTCTTGAAGTGCAGGGGTACGGAAAAAAAAAGAAAAAAAGAAAAGAAAAAAAAAGAGGGAGGAAAAAAAAAAAGAGAAAAAAAAAAAAAAAAAAGCAGCACATCCTAATGAACCGCCACACAGACACACGGAGCAAACAAAAACAAATCCCCGGGAAGAAAGAAACGACAAAAGAGGAAAAAAACTAAGTAAGAAAGAATAAATAATAATAATAAAAAAACAATAACCAGAGGAAGAGAGAAAACAAAGAGAAAATAAATAGAAAAGAAAATGTTAATTTTCTTTTTGCGATTACAGAAAGACAAAAAAATAAAAATAAACAGAAAAAGAAAGAAGGAATGGCAATAAACAATAAATAGAAAAAAGGGAAAAAGATAGAAAAATAGAGAAAAAATGAAAAAATGAGAAAGAAAACAACGTATTAATTCTCTCCTTTATTTATAGAAAGAGAAAAAGAACGAAAGAAAGGGGGAAAAAGAAAAAAGAAAAACAGGAAAAAGGAGAGAAAGAAAAAAGGAAAACAAAACTAATTTTCTTTGTTTATTTGTAGAAAAAAAAAACAAAAGGAGAAAGAGAAAGAAAGAGCAAACGAAGAGCAGTAACAGACGGCGGCTGGGTTTGGTTTTCTATTAACTGGAGCAGATGTTCGGGTGTAACACACACACACACACACACACACACACACACACACACACACACACACACACACACACACACACACACACACACTCTCTCTCTCTCTCTCTCTCTCTCTCTGTATGTCTATAGGGGTGTGTACACAGACAGATGTAGGTATGTGTGTTTAGTGAAGGGGCGTGGCCTCTACAGCACCAGCCCCTCGTAGGCGGGGCCCTCTGACTCGGGCGACTCCCTCTGCAGGCGCAGGTGCTCCAGTGTGTTGTGGAAGTGTTTGTTGATCTGCTCCGTCTCCTCGCTCGCCTCCAGGTTGGGCAGGTCCTCACGGATCTTCTGGATCAACTGGTTCAGGACCTGAACGGTCACCTGTGGAGGACACACACACACACACACACACACACACACACACACACACACACACACACACACACACACACACACACACACACAAAGATGAACTCAGGAATGCAGCTGAATATTAATGCATCTTAATGAATTAAAGAATAACATTAAAGAACTTAAAGAACTTATAGAATGACATTCACAAAACATCCCTTTAAATGGATAAAGAGTGTGACAAGTTCCCTCACCAGTCTCTCGGTTTTCTCTCGACGTTAACACGAATAAACAAACAAACAAACAAACAAACAAACACTGTCTGAAAAATACTAGTGACCAGAAATGCAACGAGATGAAATGAAAGCATGGTGGAAATGTGTGTGTGTGTGTGTGTGTGTGTGTGTGTGTGTGTGTGTGTGTGTGTGTGTGTGTGTGTGTGTGTGTGTGATCTCCTGTTAAATTACAGCATAAGAGAGGTCTGCCTCTTCACCGGAGAGGCCGACCGAGATGAAGCGGTAATGAGAAGCAGGCTGCAGCTGGGAACACCTGGAGTGCACGAGTGAGGGCGAGATGGGACAGGCAGAAAAAGAGAGAGTAGTTTTCTCTCCTAATCAGTGGTGTGCGATGGGTTGTGGTGACCGTGATGTGCTCCGGGAGGCAGCGCGTCGCTCGGAAACACTCCTCTCCAGGAAGCATAGCGCACGACCGTACAAACTGGTGTCCTTGTGATGATTAGAGCGCATGCAGCACCTACTGTACGTGGCACAAGGACCATCCCGGACTTCCAACAAACAAACAAAACACCACCACGATCGCATCTTGATTCACGGCATCTTTATAATCAGTTAGACGTACACTCCATGTTTATCCCCCCCCCAAAAAATATCATGCACACGGAACACGGAACGACGTCTCTGGGAACGCGTTAACCCTAGGGGGCGCTAATCAGCCGCAAAGACTTCTGTTATGAACTGGAGTGAAGTGGTCCCATATCGCTACGTTCCCGAGTGTTTTATTCCTCTTACACGACAGCTCTCATCACTTGGCAACGATTACAATTTTTATTTATTAAAGATCAGTAAAAGCTCTCCAAGCTGGTGTTAAACCGTCGTTAGAAATAACCCAGATAACTGACATCAGGATATGTTTTACGCTACCACTTCGAGGCTTTGTAGCGTAGTTAATTCGATTTCCATGAGCAGCGCGCTGCAGATTTTACTTGCCCTCTGAGCTCGGTAACGGATTTATGATTTATCCGGCTCCAGAAATATTTCAAATGGATTTTATGGATATTTATGCTGGATGAAGTTAAAGGACTAATAAACACAGCATGAGAAACCGCTGAAGATGGACCGAGATCGAGAGCAGAGTGTTCTGTGTTTACCTGCTGAGATGTTTATATGTTGTGCCCTCACTCACCACCACCCCCCCCCCCCCACACACAAACACACACACACACACGCGCGCGCGCACCTCTTTCATCCCAGTGCATTTCTGGTCCTCGAGATTTCAGATATGACCTAAAACCTATTGATTTTACTGCAAAAATGGTGCGAGTGCCTGTGTGTGCGTGTGTGTGTGTGTGTGCGCGTGTGTGTGTGTTCCTGCTGGATAAATCAAAGAATGAATGACCACCGAATGCGAGACCGAGATAGCATGCTGGTTCAGTATGTTTGGTTCTCTTTGATCATTTCACAGTGAACTCAATATTTAGAAACACACACACACACACACACACACACACCTTTTTCAGGTTATATGTAGGTCTTGATTCTACACCTTCATGTTTACTCTGACATTGTATTAAGAAAACCTTTCAAAACTCATGAGAACATATTTATCTCGTATCCACCACGTCAGCGCATTCAGAAACACACACCTGGGCTGTAGTAGAGGGGAGCGAACGAGCGGGCGGAATAATTTCACTCGTTTGGCAAGAATATATTGGGTTTTTTAAGTGGAAAAAGGGCAAAGAGCAGTTCGTTTCGTCTGGTGCTGGAGCGTGGTGATGCGCTCGGGGTCGGAGAGGGTTAAATGCGCAGCAGGACAGGAACGCAAAACAGTAAACAATGAGAAACTGAAACGATTTTTAAAACTGTGATGAAAAACTTAATAAATAATAATAATAATAATAATAATAATAATAATAATAATAACAACAACAGTTTTCATCAGATAAACAATTACACACTGAAATCGAAAGAAGCTTCTGTCCAAATCGTGCTCAGGATAATTCAGTGTCGTGCAGATGCTGTGTAGACCCGAGATGGCTGCCATGATGTTCCAGTGTTCGGCTTGAGAAGAGACACTAAATCGTCTCTACCGTTAAATATACTGGATTTTCCCCTTAAGTATTTCATTAACCGTAGCGTAGGGGAGGACAGAAAGAAAGAGTCGAGCGTACCGCGTCGTTCTCGCGCTCGTAGAAACACACGTAGCGGTTGAGGATCTCGATGAACAGCTGCACCTGCAGAGACGGGTCCATGCACTGGTTGGCGATCTTCAGGGCCTTCTTCAAGCATTCCATCACACGCTTCCCGTCACGGATCTGTCACACACGCGCACAGAGAGAGAGAGAGAGAGAGAGAGAGAGAGAGAGAGAGAGAGAGAGAGAGAGAGAGAGAGGGTGAGCATCTGCAAAACATCCTCACAAAACTATTTCCATCGATGTCAATGATTCAGTTCAGGAAGCATGAATCAGCTCTTTAAAAAGACTCTGCATGAGAGAGATGCTTCGAGCTCTACTCTGTCTCCTGGCTCCCTAAATCCGTCGCCAAGGGCGACGGTACAGAATCGCGGCGCGGTGTTGTGCGGCGAGACGAAACAGAAGACCTCCGCTCGCTTTGTAATTGTTACAGAACGCCGTGTTTGTGCTGAAATTCAGCACATTAGCCGAGTCTTTGTGAACCGCTGAAGAAACGGGGTCGTTTTGTTCCGAGCAGAACATCGTGTAACGAGAAATGACAAAAGAAACGTAAAAATTTTTTACAAAATGTAAAGAAGCAGCAGGCCATGTGATGCGCGTGCACGACTCCAGCGAAAAGTGACGGATTCGATGCAAATTAGGTATGACGGATCGGAGCGGTTGGCTCGAATGATCCGCGGAACCATCCTACGGCGTGCGTGGGCCGGCGTCTCTCCGGTTCCTCACTGTATCGCGCGAGCTTTTGTACCCGGTCCGTATTCAGCCTTCAGAACGCTGCATACTGCTCGCTTCGTAAACCGTACACGACGTACGCCGCACGTTAACGTTCATCACCAGCTCCTCCGTACATATAGCTACAGATGTTAAGTATCAGAACGCTCCGGATCGTTCTGTCCTTTAGTCCGGTCGTGTTTTGGTGATTAATCCTGCGTTACTCACCTCAACACCATCATCATCATCATCATCATCATCGTCAGACCAGATGATGACTTAAAAATAAAATCATGCTGGTTTTGTGCAGGAAAGGCGCTCTCTGAATAAATCACGGAAATGGGCGTGTCTTCACGACGTCCCACTGTGGGCTACGACTCATTTTAATATGAACCGCAGTAATGCACTCGATCGTTAGTAGGTCACGTGACCATACGCGAACACGTCTGAAGGCTGTTCCTGTCCTAGGAAACACTCTTCTGTCGGGGGGGGGGGGGGGGGGGGGGGGGGGGATGAACGTCGGCTTGTACTATACTTCGTGTTCATACTGAAGACTTAAGAGATTGATAAAACGGGTTTATAATAACAGGTACACGGGGAGTTCCACACGGCGTTTATAGCGACACCTTCCGTCTCGGTGACCGCGTATGAATCCGTAAAATGACAAAACGTTCGGGAATGAACCTCCGCAAACACTCGCAGCTCTTTATTAAAATGTTCAGTGCTTTTTCCTCGATGAAGGTCTGACGGAATTATTCTAGAGGGAATTTCAGAAGGTCGCCCCTCCCGGCTCTACGGCACCGCGGCGCGGCTGCACGATTAGCGCCGGCGTCCCGGACGTTAGATAGAAATGCAAATGAGCGGATAAAAACGCGTGATGGGATGAAGCCTGTGCAAGACTTTCGCTTCAAGATGAAAAGATTAATCAAATGGGATCACGCACACGGCGTCCAGCCGAGCCGTCTCTCAGGTTGAACTCGACGGCAAATCAAATTCAATACTGTGCAAATGGAGCAGGGGTTCAAAAAAAAAAAAACAAAAAAAAAAACGAAAGGGAGGAAAGTCGTGACATTTCCGACACTCATCTCCACGTTAATATGCCGTTCCTGCTCCGGAAGATCACAGGCTCACAGCTCTTCCGTTCGAACTCAGATCCACTTTTCCCTTACAGAACACACTTCTCTCTACACACACTCGCGCTCACAACTTGTTCTAGACGGCCGTCCGTAATCAACCGGGATTCGTTTTATCTTTCGCCCCCCCCCCCCAAACGAGATCGAAACAAAAAGCCATCATTCTGACGAGCTCCTCTGTGAACGGCACGCGTGGACACCGGCAGTCAGAAAGTGATCAGAAACCGAGATGTGTTTACATTCCTATCGAACTGATTTTGAATTATGATGTGAACACGTGTTTATGAAAGCGAAAAAAACACACAAACAAAAGTCAGAGTAAGAGAACGTTTCTTCGTTCCTGTCATTCAGTACGTCGTTTACACGGACAGCGATAATCCGATATGAATCCGATCTAGACGATACTCTGAGAAACTAGCATGTAAACGGAGATTATTGAGGACCTTAATCTGATTAAAGTCACACTCGGAGTAAACACAGATGGAATGAAGACGTGTGGAGTGTTCCTGTTTTAGTCGCGTTATCGACGTGCGTTACAGACACGTACACACGTTACTCACGCTATTAACGTCGTGGGAGTTTTCACCGCATCGTGCGACAGGACACGTACACACACGGCAGCGCTCGACCGTTTGACGCCGAACGAGACAGCACGGCTGCGTCCCAAACCGCGTACTTACATACTGTATAGTAGGAGAGATACACACATTTTGGCTACTATATAGTAGGAGAGATGCTTGTGTTACGGAGTGTCATTTATTGTACCTCCCGGCACCCCTGGGGCATCTCCTTCTGTTTACCACATCATCATCATCATCATCATCATCATCATCTCCACCATCGTTTAATAAACATTTGAAATAAAACTCAGAACACAGTACTCTAAAGTTCACGAGTCATTTCCGTGTTTTCAGGTTTAATTAGTGCTTCACCCCAGAGTGTGTTTTTCGCCATTCTCACTTCTGTATAAATAAATAAATTCCTAATTACTGTCTAATTTCGGTCAGCACCTCTGGGTAAACACGTAGCAGGAACTTTTATTGAGTGCTGCCAGTATGAGATCCTGCGCCGTGGAGAGCTGAGCTATTTAAAGCCCCTCAAACACATCCAGAATACATCATCATCATTATTATCATTATTATCATTATTATTATTATTATTATTATTATTATATTTACTCTCTCGTTTTTCGTAACCAGGCGTTTTAGATCCTGGAGCTGTTTGAAACGTTTCCCCTGATGAACCCCGAACATTTCATTTCTGCTTTCGGGATCATCTCTGAAAATTATTCATGCACCATCACTGCACGCGTCTCAAGTCTAACACACACTCCGTAAATAACTCTCCAACAGCTGGATTTGTGTAAAAGGAGTAACGATTAGATAGAGAGAAAGAGAGATAGATAAAGAGATAGAGAGAGATAGACGGAGAGATAGCTAGAGAACATGATCAATAAAATCTTACAGTGTGCTACCAGCTGAAGGACCTCCACAGGAACAGCTAAACGAGGAATAATCCAAAACATCTGGTTTCAACTTTTTGCTCATAAATCTCCTTCCACGCCAAAGATCAATCCATCAATAAAGCAAATCACACCGTCCTCTGATGGCTCCGTCCCCTCCGGCGTCCAAGTGCAAACACTTTACTTCTCAATGCAACAGTGATTTAGACCAAAGCGCTGCTGGAATCTGATTGGTCAGAAGGTGCTGATAAATTTCCCATAACACCAGGTTGATATTAATGCGCTCCTTCTAACGCGTAATGGTTTCTATAGTAACGGATCATTCACGGGAACTTGTACCGCACTAATAATAAACAGATTTTTTTAAAATGTGTCTAATCGTTGACGTGGGGAAGATTTCAATAAGGAGACGTTTAATTTAGATTTATGGAAGGAGTCTCCAGCGTCAGCACTCTAACACTCTGAGGTAAAGCTCGGACCCGCCCCGGACATGTTCAGGACAGAGGAGGTTACGCCTCGTGGTTTCTCACGAACTGTGGTTTTTTTAAGGTTGGTGAAAGAAGACAGTTTATAGCTGCTATAACGCAACAACAACAACAACAACAACAACAACAACAACAACGGTAACCAAGTTTTTCCATGGACGTTCCAAAACAGTCAACGTAACTACGTACGACGCCTCACTCTTTAATAAATATTTAACAAATTGTTGTGATATTAAGAGGACACAACAGCAGACTATTGAGAACAGTACAAGGAGGTTTGGGATGTTGCCATGGTAACCCATGTCTTAGCTTTACTCTAGGATAATTTCAGTCAATCACAGTAAAATATGTTAATAAATCACACTTTTGTACACTGTAGATATATAAAGAGCCTTTCTGTCACCTCCAACCTCAACAAACCGCTCTGTGTTGGAAATTCTTCCCGTCCAGAACCGCCAGAACAGAGGAAAAAGACCATTTTCACATTTTTTTTTATTTTTTAAAAAGCACACTAATTATCGTGTCCGCACTACACGCATCAATCGTATGATAATTAATCCGGTTTGACACACGGCTGCAGTCGCTCCGCTGTCTGTGTGCTATTTTTAGAGGCTAATTTGAGCTCGTGGGATGTTTCCTTCTCCAATCCTCAGGACAAAACCCAGTCCACTCCTGCTGCCAGTGACAACAGGAAGTGCTGCTGCTGCTGCTGCTGTGATTCGCCACCTCATCATCCTCACTGGTTTATTTTAAAAAAGGAAAATAAAAAGCAGACCGAATCTATCGACAGAAACGCCTACAAATAAACAGGCAGAATATTCGTATCGTATCGTTATTTTGCCCCGCCCTACTCAATGGAACACTCTGGAAGCTGTTTTTTAATAGATTTTTTTTTTTTAAAGGAAAAAGAAGATGAAGAAGAAGAAAATTAAGAAGATGATGATGATGAAGAAGAAGACTAAAAAGAGACAGATGGTGGTGTTCTTAAGACAACAAAACCTCCTCGATGAACTGATCCAAACAGGAATATGGGTGAAAGGAGCCCTGGTACAAGTTTCCCCTCTGTCTGCAACCGTCATCTCTAATGTCCCCCGTTCGTTCAAGATGAAGTGATAATGAAGGAGCCGGCCCGCTTCGGCAAGTTCGCCAGACCGACCGGAATGATTTCACTCGGCGGTGAAGCACGTCTCGTCTTTCTGTAGATGCAAACGCTGGGATAGCAACTACATCCTGTTTGATACCACGGAACATCCGAGATGCTTCGACCGCGGAGACATCGGACACAAGAAGTTCGTCTGTCCGCACAGAGCACCGGGGAGCCGGAGTCTGGAGTTAACGACGCAGAGCGGTGACACACCGGAACCAGTACTAAAAAAGGTCAGTAACCAACACAACAGACTCCTGAACACAGACTCCATCTCTTCGACCGACGCTAACAATGGTGCAGATGTTACTGTAAACATCATCACAGACACCGGGGATAGCGTTAGCGTTAACGTTAATGTTAATAACCACCCGGGCCTCAATGACTGCACTGACCCTGTAAAGCAGCAGCAAAAGAAGAAACCACACGAGCCCACACGAGCCCACACGAGCCCACACGAGCCCACACGAGCCCACACGAGCCCACACGGAGACAAAACTGCACCGCCGAGTTAAAGAACAATAAAGCTGAGCTGGAAACAGGGGGAGAGAAGATATACAAGGTGGTGGAATCGTCCAAACGGCCACAGCAGGAGAACCCGAGTCCAGAGTGCAGCGCAGGAGATACAGGAGGGGAACTGCTCACAGAAAAGGAGGAGGCAGAGGTCAAGCCAGATCAGCCGAATAACTTCGACTTTTCTGAACAACTTTACACCACAGAACAGATTCACCGGGTTTTAGAACTGACCAAAGGTCCACGGAGACGGTTCGGACTGAGGAGATGGACATCAGCTGCAAGAAAGACTTTATTATAAACAGGACTGTGGACTTTTCATACAGGTTTATGGACTATACGGGATTTACAGCTAGACTGAAGGGGTTTGGGGTTCTTCTTTCAAAAAAATTGTAAATCTGGAAACACTCTACACTGGTGCATTAAAGGCATCTTAAAAAGTCAAAAGTCTCTCCCCAGAGTCGTGTTTTTTTACCCAAGGTTTAATATCTCTCCCGCTCTCTCTTTTTTTCCCTCTCTGAGAGAGCGAGTGAGAGAGAGAACGAGAGAGAGAGAATCATGTTTCTTTACCCATGGTTTAATCTCTCTCTCGAGTCGTGTTTCTTTACCTGTGGTTTATCTCACCATCGATCCTCTCTCGTACTCTCCATTTCCCCATGCTTTGAACTTCAGTACAAAGATGGTGGGCACACCCACAGACACCCATACGGGCCCACCCACAGGCCCACCCACAGGATCCACCCAAGTGCCCACACACAGACACCCATACGGGCCCACCCACGGGCCTACCCGCAGGCACACCTATGGGCCCACATACAGGCACACCCACCTCATCTCCGTTTTTGTCAGTGTTGCGTCCGGACCAGAAGAGGTGAGCACAGATGCTGACGGCGCGGCACTGGTCAGGTTTTTTCAGCAGTTTGGAGGCAGCGAGAGCGCACTGGGTTCTCAGAGGCTCGTGGTTCTCCTCGCTGAAACAGCGCATGCGCTCGAACGTCCCGATGATCAGCGTGATGGCGGCAAGCTGGGCCTTAGAGTCACTGATCTCATCCTCATAGAGAGAGAACGCCTGAGAGAGAGAGAGAGAGAGAGAGAGAGAGAGAGACACATTATACCATGGGTAAAGAAACATGACTCTGGAGAGAGTGAGAGAGAGACAGAAGGACCTCTGAGTCAGAGGCAATGAGAGCAAAAAAGAAAAAAAGACAGACTGAGGGAACAAGACAGAAAAACATTGTGATTGATGGATAAAACAAAAGACGGCAAGATACAAAGAGAGGAAGAGAGACATACAGTGAAACAGAGATAGAAAGACAGACAGGTGAAGAAGCAGACAGACATACAGACACAGAGAGAGAGAACCAGACAGTTGCAGCCAGATAGAAAGACAGGCAGAAGAGACAGACAGATGCAGAAGAGACACTCACACAAGCAGACAGACAGACAGACAGAGAGGCAGACAGATGTTCTTTAGGACTAACAGGAACATTCAGTTGCAGCATTTTCCCTCAGGCTTAAAACTTTCTTTAAAAACATTTTCTTTTTCGGAGGAACTTTTCTTTTCGAGAGAGGACAGTACACACACACACACACACACACACACACACACACACACACACACACACACGTGTCCACTTTTCACCTCCTTCTGCCCCCGAGCGTCTCACTGTGAGCCATCATTTCTCTGTCTAAACCCCCCCGTCGTCTCCCAGCCTGAAGACGCCGCTTCGGTACCTGGGACATGAACTCGTAGGCGACGGTCTCGTGGTTCTCGAAGCCGATCTCTCCGGCGGCGAGCGCCCCCTGCAGGAAGAGACGCAGCGGCAGCTCGGCCAGCTCGGCCTTGATCAGCGCGCTGATGGTCTGATGGGCGAAGGAGAAGATCTTCTGGCACTTCTTCTCCCACTTATCGTCCTGCAGAGAGAGGAAAAACAGACAGAGAGAAAAGAAGACTGATTCAGAGAACTGATGAGTCACTCCAGTGGGTTGGAGTTAAAAATAAATAAATAAATAAATAAAATCAATTCTGGATGGTTCTCTGAAGGTTCCAAATCAGAAGACGGGACAAGACAAGAAAGAAAATTTCATCTCATTTAAGCCGTTTTTTTTTTTTTTTTTTTTTTTTATGAAATGCCTCAGGATTAGGGCTGATGACGTTTCAGAGACAGTTTTTGGCTCATTGTCAGTCAGTCAGTGACTCCAGCTGCTGCCGCCTGAGGCGTAACGACCGAGGCAAGAGGAACACGAAACCCACAACACACACTCCCAGCGATGTTAGTTCTTACTCCGTCATTTCACTTCATTTGTTCTCATGAAAATCCCCCAGACTCGAAACGCCAACGTTTTCACACGTCACGCAAAATGCTCGTGACGTCAATCTGAAAGGGGCACGGGTTCGGCTAAAAAAAAAAAAAAAAAAAAAAAATTCAAACTGATCTGACGTTTCTCACGTCATTCACGCCTTTAAACATTAAGAAATAGTCAACACTGAATAATCTGTATTCCAGGAGCAAATAAATAAATAAATAAATAAATCTTTTAGACTCTAAACGTCCAACATTTCACGACTGGGGGAAATGTTTTTTTCTGAATCCAGATGGATGGAAGGAAGAAAGAAACAGAAGGAAAGAATGAGGGGGGGGGAAAAGAGAGCATTCATTCATTCATTCATTCCATCCATCCATGAAGAAGGAGAATGAGGGAGGGGGTGAAGAGGAAAGAAGGCAAGGGCATCCATTTTATCCATCAAGAAAGAAACAAAGAAATAGAAGAAAGAAAGAAAGGAAAGAAAAATAAATGAGGAAGAAAGAGGAAAGAAGGCAAGGGGATCCATTTCATCCATGCGTTAAAAAAATAAAGAGAAAGAAAGAAAGGAAGTAGGGGGGAAAAAAAAAACAAAAAAAAAAAAAAAAAAGAGTAAAAAGAAACAATAACATCCATGCCATCCTTTCATCTATGCATTAAAAATAATGGGAAAAAAAAAAAAAAAAAGATGACAGCATCCAATTCATCCATCCATAAAGAGAGATAAGAAAAGAACTATATTTAATAATCCCCCCCCCCCCCCATGCAAAACTGCTTTAAAAAGGGACAAAAAAAAAAAAAAAAAATGTCAGAATAATTTTTTCAATAATTCTTTAATAAAAGGGTTTTTAATCAGGACCGGACTGAAGTGATCACACCAGCGCTGAGCGCGTTCGTGTGTTCTGAAGGTAATTCACACATGGGAATACAATCACAGTGTTGAGTGTGTGTGTGTGTGTGTGTGTGTGCACGCGTGAGGAGAGAAGTGTGAAGTGGAGATGTACCGAGGAGGCGTTGTCTTTGTAGCGGAAGGCCAGCTGATAAGCGGCGAACACCAGTGGGGGCAGCGTGTAGCGGATCCTCTGATTACCCCCGGCTCCGAAGTGCTTCCTGGCTGTGTTTAATATCTGTAGGAGGTACAAATGAGGATGAGAAACGGTGGGGCGTGTTTGAATAATTCATCGCTCCGTAACAGCGTGATGTCTTCTGTAGGTTCAACAGAATCCATATTCATTAGAGTCTCATTAAGGCAATTTGGAGCTTTCTGTCAAAACAGTGTATATGAGGTGTTCGGACGGGGCTTTACTGAAGAGGAGCTGAGAGAGAGAGAGAGAGAGAGAGAGAGAGAGAGAGAGAGAGAGAGAGAGACACACTGTATGATCGTTTACATAACTTTTCGGAGTACTGTAGTGAGTTATTAGAGTACCGGGGGAGTACCACACACCAGGTACTGTAGTGAGTTATTAGAGTACCGTGGGAGTACCACACACCAGGTACTGTAGTGAGTTATTAGAGTACCGGGGGAGTACCACACACCAGGTACTGTAGTGAGTTATTAGAGTACCGGGGGAGTACCACACACCAGGTACTGTAGTGAGTTATTAGAGTACCGGGGGAGTACCACACACCAGGTACTGTAGTGAGTTATTAGAGTACAGTGGCAGTACCGCACACCAGGTACTGTAATGAGTTATTAGAGTACCGGGGGAGTACCACACACCAGGTACTGTAGTGAGTTATTAGAGTACAGTGGCAGTACCGCACACCAGGTACTGTAATGAGTTATTAGAGTACCGGGGGAGTACCACACATCAGGTACTGTAGTGAGTTATTAGAGTACAGTGGGAGTACCACACACCAGGTACTGTTGGTCCGGATCTTCGGAATGCAGAAGGTGGATGAAGCGGCCCACTAAACTCTGCTCCTCTGCAAAGTCCTCCGGGTCGGGATCCTCTGCAGGCTGATCTGGCTGATCCTGGATCAGTGTGGACACCAGGCTCAGGATCGCATCCACCTGCGCGCACACACACACACACACACACACACACACACACAATCAGCTAAAGACTGACGGGGGGACAGAGAGAGAGAGAGAGAGAGAGAGAGAGAGAGAGAGAGAGAGAGAGAGAGAGACAGGCAGACAGATTTACAGGGCAATAGGGTGCATGCTGCTGCTCAGTGAAACTCTGATAAACACATGGCAGGTAATAAACTTTAATGATCATGCTGAGATCATGATTATACGCTCATCTGAAATCTACACGAGACGCAAATTAAACCGGACCAAGAGCTTTGAAATCACTAAAAAGACGTCCCTTTTTTCCTCCTTATAACCACACACTCCCAAATTCATATACAGCATTTAATATCGAGCTACTTCATCTAGAACAAACATCTTTAAACGGTACATCCCCCCACCCCCACCCCCGCTGATTACGAGTCACCGTGTGTCAGGGAACAGAAATTGGAGAAAAAAAGGAAAAAAAGAAAGGGCCATGGCGGGTCCCTCGTTTAAGGAAAGGAGCAAAATCAATACGTCTCTGCCTGTAATGGAGGCTCAGGGGAGAGGGGGAGGGGGGAGAGATAGAGAGAGAGAGACAGAGCGAGGTGGGTCACGTCTCAGCACTTATTGACATTTTCTCTACCTGATCAGCTTTTATAACCAGCACCGCAATATGGCTCTGGAGAAAAGCGCAACACACACACACACACACACACACGATGGAATGAAGCAGTGTCCATTTAAAACCCATTCACACACACACACACACACACCACAAATACGTTCATATACGTGACACTGAGTGAGTGTGAAAACAAGCTAGCATCAAACTACTTTAAAGAAAGTTTAAAACTCTAGATCTCGTTCTCCACCAACAATTATTATACCACCCACACACCCACACACGCACACATGCACACACAGAAGAGGTTAATAATGTGGGCTGGAGTTGCAGCCTAGAGCTAGAGAAGTTCCTCTAATCTTAGGGCACCGTATTTACAAATCAATAACTCGCTCTGCGTTGGGGAAAATGAAAACGTGAAGAGCCGAGAGAGTAAACACAGGCCGTGCGATTAATGTAAATCACCCTGAGTTGTGAGGTTTAATAAAGTCGTCACGTCTGTCGAGCACGCGCGCCAGAACAGACGTCTTCATCGACGGGCAAGCGAATAACCGAGCGTCTTCCTGTGACGTGCGTGCGAATGCTTTCTGATCGCGGCGGCAATTCATAAAAACGCCCGTTTTAGGACCTGCTGACATGCTGAGAACAGATCTTCGGTGTGTCCTCCGCCTCGCTGCGGTTCTTTAAGAAAGCGAGAACAATCACGACAGTCACACTGGGGCTCGAGAGCATCCGAGCGAGGCGGTGAGAAAGCAATCTGACTCCGAATCGACTCTCCACAGGAAGCGAATCCAAAAATGCCACACGTTTTGGGTTGCGGAATTTGTTTTGGGAGACGATTGTTGATTTATTTGTTACTATTTCGAGCTGCTAACCCGAGCCGGAGGACAGAGCGTGCTGACCGACGGATGAAAGAGGTTTACAAGTACACCTTCAGCCTTACGCGCTCTTCAACAGGGTGTTAACATTCTTATTTGGTTCCTTTTTTTACGCGCCGACGTGCTAGCAGGCGCACTGACGCTCGTAATTCGTGCATGTTTATCGGCCTCTGGTCTCCATCAGGGTGAGCTTCTGAGCACAGCACCGCTGTCGGATAAAGATCTTTTCCTTAATCTCAATCTTTACCTTTCTCAAACCCTGCTGTATCTGATCCCCTGTGAGAATAAACCACCATCCAGGGATCACCTGCTCACCGGTGGACTGACCGAAGGGGTGCCAATACATTATGTATAGCGAGAGTCGATAACTGTACACCTACAGTGCGACCTCTGCTGTAGGGATTGAATATAAAACGTCAGGAGGTCGCGTTCCCGTCTCCGTACCTGCTCCTGGACCAGGATGGTGGTGTTGTAGTCCAGCGTGTTGCTGAGCACGTAGCAGCTCATGCTCTTGCGTGACTCGTAATCGAAGTACTCGAAGAGCGGCGGGAAGTGTTTGAGCTGCAGGACCGTCAGGATGTTGTTGTAGGTGTCCACAGGGATCTTCAGCAGCCTGGTGAGCTCCTTCGATACGGCGCTGCTCGTCGCAATGCTGCACAACAACAACAACAACAACAACAACAACAACAACAACACGCAGATTAATATTAAATCCAGCAATATAAACCTCAATGCCTAAACTTTTTTTTTTTTTTTTAAAGGACGTCACGTGTAAGTATCAGGGCCAATTTTATTTCTTGAGTTGTCAGTCCAGGAACCATTTTAGTTCCTAGAACCAGAAACTTTTGAGACGGAGATAATTCGGTCATTACACGATTTCTAAAAAACGAAAATACGGACCTGTCAAAATGGCAGCCATCTAGCGCTGCTTTCTCTGCACGACTCTCCACCAATTCTTTTTCTTTCTTTTTTTTTTTTTACAGACAAAAGCAACATGCAAACAATGACTGCATGAAAAAAGGAACCGTATTCCCTACAGTGTGTGGCATTTCAGAGAGAGGGAAAAAGAAAAGAAAAGAAAAGAAAAAGGCTTTTACAAATCTGACGTGACCTTAGGCCCAGCGGTGAAGGCGTGGGGAGTGCGACTCTCTGCGTGTAATTAAAGGCGAGCGGGACGGAGAGCCTTTCCTTCAAAACCCCACCGGCTGAGTGGCACAAAGCGCTCGCCCTCTACATTCACAACAAAGCCACGATTCTTTTTTCCTCCCCTCGCTTTAAATAACCTTCCTGCTGACATGAAAGGAAAAAAAAAAAATCTGACAGGGTAAATGCAGAGGCAGTTAATGACTAACCGTCGAGATATTTCTAAATCAAAAATACAGATTTCCCCCTTTACGTATACACGGTAATTGTGATCAGATCGTTTATTAGTGTATTTACGGTAGATGCCATGCTTCACCAGTTACGGTATTTTGATAGCATGGGGATATTATTTGCAGTAATTGCATACCCCCGCCTGTCCTGCAAGCTAAACATGGAGGAAAAAAAAAAAAAAAAAAAACAATCGAAGGGGATTGATTATCCGTTTAACACGGACGACGAAGCGATAGATCTTCTCATTTTTCTAGTCCTCCGATCTACTCACTGCTCCAGGTTGAGTTTGTTGAAGATCTCGACGGTGCTCTCGAGAACCTTGTCTACGTAGTCGACGCGCTCAGGGTAGCACTTCATAGCCAGGTTAATGAGGGACACCTGCAGAGACACGACGTCCTCCGACGGCATGTCCTGACGAGACTGGAACGGCAAATCAAAAAACCCTTTCGTTTTGATATTCCTGTATGTTGATATTTTGATCTTTTCCATGCAGGAGATAAATGGTGATGTACCTGGATGACTGTGGCCACTTGCTGGGAGAAAATATCAAAGAGTTTGATCTCGGCAGGGATTCCAGGTCCGTCTTCTCTGTGGGCAAACAGAGCCAACCTACAGAGAGGTACGGACAAGGTAAACAAGCATAAAATTAAACCAGCCTGCAGGAAATTTTAAACACCTGTATGAAGCAGAGTGTGTGTGTGTGTGTGTGTGTGTCCTGTGACCTGTCAATAAGAGCTATGATGATGTTCTTGACATTGACGTGCTGGTGGAGCTCAGCACACGCTCGGAGAAATGGGTTCAGGGTCTGGAGGTGGAACTCGTCTGGGAAAACCTGTGGAGAAAATGAAAGGCAGTCGGTCAGCGCGAACACACACACACACACACACACCGCTCGCTTTTCTCCTTTAACTGCTTAAAACACAAAAGTATTTTATACGCTTGCGTCTGAACTGGAAAAAGCCCGGCGTGAGGCTCGAGTGAGCCCGAGTGCCCGGAGCAATCAGAGAGCTCGAGGTGACGGGGAAATAAAAACATCGGCGTGAAACGAGGCAGCTGATATGCTTGGCGTTGCGTGTTAATGTTCTCTACCTGTATAATACACTCCATGAGGTACTCCTGTGCCAGAGAATCTCTGCAGTTCACCACCTGCTCCAGGACTCCAGCCAGAACAATCTGAGGAGGAGAACACACGCAGGGTTTCAGTCAGCGCCACATGCCTGAATTACTGCCAACTTTATTTTAAGAAGACATTCAGAACGGTAGTAAATTGCTTTCACTATTCCAATACTACACAAATTTACATTTGATAAATAGATTCAAAACATTTAAGATATTTATTTTACGCTGCAATGACACCATATAAGACACCAGATTTACCAAAGTAGGCTTTTAAGATCTGTAATCCTGACATCTTAAAATTCCCTTCAAGAATTATTATTATAAGTAGACAATTATTGTAATTATGAATAATTAGTGATTACTATGACCCTGTTATTGTACCATATTTAGAGTAGCACTACCGTAACTACACTAAAAAATAAATATTACAATTAGGGCTAATACAATTTGTGCTACATAAGCTATATTTCCCCCGACTATTAAATCCTTATAGGAAATTCATGTGTGTTTAGGAAGCAGGAAGTTGAAATAACATTGGGATATCCGAGTTATAGAAGTGTTATTGTGTCATAAAATACAAGAGCCAATCACATTCCTGTATGCAAATTATAGCCAGGGAAGACAATTTTATTTGCAGATTCATATATGGGTTGTGTTTGTTTTGGGTTTTTGTCATCTAATGACACATTGTTCTCTAGAATTTACAGGTCAAGCACCAGATTATTGAATATTCTTCTTCTTTTTTTCAATTTTTTTTTTTAAAGTACTAAAAAAAACCCCCTCGAGTCTATTTTCAGTCTCCATCACAATCATCGCTAATGAACGGATCCGAACACAAAATCTCTGACCGTGATGTACAAGTGCCTCGCGAAGCATCCGTGGACAGAAATCCCATCAAGAGAACAGCTCAAGAAATAAGAAAAGCCATTAAACACACGGCGCCTCTCTCCTCCTTATTAACGAGGACAATTCAGGACTCAGGACTGTCTTCCCCCAGGCTGTGTTTACTACTTCATTATTTGATTTCATCAGCTCGGTTAGTGCGTCTGCTTTATCCTGATATCCTGTGTAGGAAATGTGTGAAGCGTACTTATTTATAGTTATAAGACATGTTGTAGTATTTAGCATGTAGAATATATTTTAAAAACACAAGCATTAGCGCTAAACTTCAAGTACAGATTCTGGTGAAATCCTCTGGAAATAGAAATGGTGAATTGAAATGTTCGTGCAGTTTTATTTCGTTGGGCAAGCTCAAACTGCAAAAGAAAAAAAACAAACAAACAAAAGCACAATGACGTGGATCACGCAAACTAAAGACACTTGGCGCACATAAACATACGCCGATAACACGAAAATCAACTGCAAGGAACTCCGGGGGGTAAAAACTTTCGTTTTGGACCGTTGTTGGACAAGCAGCCAGTGATTATGCAACATCTAAAACCTTGGGTTCAGCTTTAGAAGATAAAGCGACGATCCGATTAGAGTGGAGACTTCAGAAATAGTATGAATCATGTTCACTTCACAAAGGAATCAAATGATGATTTGATTCGATTCATCAGCTGTTTGATTCAGCAATTCCACCCTCCATAATGAACATAACAATGCATTAAAAGTACTCCTAAAGGACTTCTCAAACTTTTTCCGCCACACTTCCGTGTTACTGACATGCTTAGCCCAATCCATACGATTCAACATAAGATTCGCGCGACACGAGTTGATTCACGGAGGAAAACGAGTGACTCGTTGATCTCTGGTGCTCCCTGCGGTAAAGTCGATACCTGTTTGTATTTCTCGACGTTGACGCCCTCGAGCTGGCTGAGTCGGACGAGGTTTGTGCCGACGAGGATGCGCAGCTCCTGCCGCTCCTTCTCCCGCTTTTCGCGGTCACGACTGTGGCCCTGGTGCTGCATTCGCACCCACAGCTTATTCATCTCAGCAAAGTTCAGCAGGACAAAGTCGATCGAGTCGTTGATGTCGCCGGTCATCTCCTCCCTGCGATGAATAAAGAGCGAGACGTACAGTGTATTACTTAATATACACGTTTATATCTTTTGCCGTAATGATACGTACGGACAGTGCACCGTGTGTCATGCCGTTAAAGGAAAATAATCAGTGAGGAGTTACACTTTTATACCATTCCATACCACAAGCTGATTATTTTTTCAATAAAAGCCAGCATTAATAAGTCACAGCTTCACTTCAGACCACATTACGCTGACACTGGAGACTCCTTCCAGAATTTTTTTACAAAGGTCTCCTTACAGAAATCATCACTATGACGATTACGCATTTTTCTTTGTTAAATAATAATCATGTTTACAGTGTTTACAGTCGAAGACCGAAAACAGTGTGTCAGTTACCATAGAAACGATAACGTATTAGATGGAGCGAACGACTTAATGCGCTACTGTCGGAGCTGATGTTAATATTTCAGAAAAGAAATCTGGGGGGAAAAAAAGAAAAGGGAAAAAATTTTAAATGAGAAAAGATCTTCTCTGAGAAACATAAACGAACGATATTCAAGCGTGACCAAAATAAAGAACTTTAGATTATCCTAGAAGCAAAAACGATGTCCGGAATTAACCGCACGGACGGCGAGGTCATTTTATTAGCCGTCACACACCTGAGGCCATTGACTGTACCGTGTATTAAGATCCTCTCTTTATTTGTCAAGCTGCCGGGAGAAAGGAGAAGGTTAACTCGGGTGTAGACGAAGCGCTTGGCTCTTACTCGGCCTGTTCTCCGTCGTCGGGCAGGATGTTGCGTGTGCACTGCAGCAGGTAGTTCCTCAGGAACAGACCTCTCAGAGGATGCTGAACACCCCGACACATCTCCACCAGATCCTTCAAAATGTCCTTGCGCGACTGAGGGAACGAGCGCACGTACACCACTCCCACCGTTATCAGCAAGTACCTGGAAAGAGAAAGAGGAAAGAGGAACGTGACGGAGCGGACGTTAACGTGGGATCGGACGCCGGCCGTGCAGGTGCGCGAGCGGATAAATCGTCAACGTAAACACGCCGGATATTTATATAGGGTCTGAAATGACAGCTGGGCTTTAAGAGCACGGAGACTGGATGCGTTTTTAATGAGCCGTCTTCCGTGTGCTTTTTTTGCTTCTCGATTTAAAACCAGCCATTAATTCTGACGATCTGTCTGGACAGCCGTCTGAGCGGATATTCCGAACATACGTCTGACCGCGACGACTTATTAAAAGACGAGCGGACCGGAATTCAGAAGAGTGGAAAAACACACTCCGCTGCTTCACCATCGCTCCACTTCTTTCTAATTGAGGACAAAAAAAAAATTTTTGTTCGAGTTATCACTGATGTCTGTTCCCTCACCAGCCTCTCTTCTCTCTCGAAGAAGTCAAAACGTCAAAACACGCGCTTTGTCACGTTTCCGAGTGGATAACACGAAAGCTACGATTTTACCCCTGACACTAGAGACTCCTTCTCTAAACGTCAAATAAACATCTCTTGAAGTGGAGTGTCTGCCGTACAAATCCGAGGAAAATCCAGACCTCGACAGCATGACCGTGTGATTAGCGTTATTTAAAAAATTAGGACTTTTTTTTCCCCAACAAAACGAAAGCACTACTTCACTTCGCCCCCCAGCCCCCCCCGCAGATGCTTCACTTCCTGTGGCTGCACCTGACTCAGCGCTGAGAATCGACACGTGGCAATTTACGCAGATGGGTTACGACACGTCGACGTGACTGACGCAAATGACCGGCCGGAGACCAGGCTGCAGCGCGGATCCTCTGACGATCCGTTCCCACTCTCGCTCGGGATGTTTTTTCAGTTCCTGTGAACTTCACTCTAAACAACGCGCAGCTCTGATCAAATATAAATGAAAGAAAAGTCTAAGACGTAAGACGCACTTTCAGCTCTAGTGCCCGCGCCTCTCAATCTCTCAGCATCCGAAATTCCAGGACTTTCCTCAGTACAGATTTATAAACACGACTATAATACATACATCTCTCCCTCCCTCTCTCTCTCTCTCTCTCTTTCAGCTTATAAAAGACATGATAAACATATCTGGACAAAAATGGCCCTGAACAGGCAGCCAAAAAAAGCAGCTTCATAAATTCCCATCACACTTTTAAATCCATACTCGGTGAAAGCGTCGAGCCAATCGAATGTGGCTCGTTTTAATCGCGAGGTTTTGAAAATAGCAGCGCTCCGTTAGAGCCGTGTTCATAACCTTGAGGAGAAGAAAAAAAAAAAAAAAGAATAAAACAAAAGGAGTAATATTTGTTCGTTTCTTTCACGGCTGCATTTATAAAATCAAATGATCCCACGCCAGGTCGTGACCCTCAGTCTGTGAACCGCAGAGCTTAGAGATTTTACAGAAAAGAAAATATCCTCCTACAAAAGAAAAACCATAACGAGATGATCTTTTCGCTCCCATTTTTTAAAAATAAACACACACACACACGAAACAAGACTACTGTACAAACAATTTGTAAGAAAGAAAGAAAGAAAGAAAGAATTTACCCCCCCCCCCCCCCGGTCATTATTTTGACTTAGCAACTCGTTACTTCAAGGTACTGTCAAATACGATCTACGCCAAAATGACGAGATAATATCTTCAAATGATGAGGTAGTGAGTCAAATTAACAAGTTACTATGTCAAAAGAAAGAGATACTATACTGAAAGATAATATAATGAAATAATGAGTTACTAACTCGGCAAAAACTTCGATATCAAAAAGCAAAATAATGACATGGTATGTCGTCGTTTTTATTTAAGGAGTCAACATGGGAGTTTTTGGAAAGACGACGACAGAAAACCAAAATAATGAGAATTTTTTTGAAACAGTGAGACGCCGAGTCGAAATGACGAGATGATGTCGTGAAGACATGAGATGGTTTTTTTCGAAACGATGAGACTAACTCAAAATAAGGAGATGATACACAGCAATAATGAGTTAGTAAGTCAAAATAATCAGATAATAGACTGAAATAACGAGCGTCCAAAAAAAATGAGAATTTTTTTAAAACCATGAAAACACCAAGTCAAATAAAAAA
Source organism: Ictalurus punctatus (assembly GCF_001660625.3). NCBI lineage: Eukaryota > Metazoa > Chordata > Actinopteri > Siluriformes > Ictaluridae > Ictalurus > Ictalurus punctatus. The sequence goes on from NC_030442.2 coordinate 17,269,054, forward strand.
ATAAATAAAACGAGACACTACGTCACAATTATGAGATAATATCTTGAGATAACAAGTCAAAATAACAAGATAACACTAACAACGAGATACTAAGTCAAAATAATGAGATTTTTTTATTATTATTTTTTAAAATAACGACATAGCACCTGAAAGAAACGGCACGCCTTGAGGTTCAGGGCTTCTGTAACACCACGATGCAGTGATCTTGTTAGACTCGATTATTATAACATGAATATTTCAACCCATAACAGCCCTACTTCAGATCCACAGGAGACAGACTAATGAAACCTGTCCCCTGAGGAGTGTGTGTGTGTGTGTGTGTGTGTGTGAGTGACTCACAGTCTGGGGATGATGTTCCCGGCGTACTGTACGAGCTCATACAGGTCGGCCACTTTACGGCCCTTAGCGAACTCGTCGGTCAGGTAAACCTCCAGGTAGTGCAGCTCGTCCGATATGGCCATGTCTAAATCACACACAGGCAACATTTCAATGCTGGAAATTAGGCGCCGAGTGACATGAAACATTCCCATCACGACAATCAGTGCACCTTATTAATCACGCTGTTATCAGCACACAGAAAAACCTGAGCAGCGATCTGGTTAGGGGTTGGCGAGATTATAAAACCATCACGTCACGATATATTTTTATGATACAGTATCTGTCTTACGATATACTGTTTGCTTCATCGGTTTTGATTTTGAGTAAAACATTTATTCGATTTCTACAAAAAAAAAAAAAAAAAAAAAAGGAGAATTTCTTTTAAAACACTTTTAAAATGTCGAAAATATGTTAAAGAATCAACATCGAGTCCGCCGGTCACCCGTCCACGTGCGACACACACACTCACAGTTTGTGAATTTGAGGCTGTTAAGAATATATTAGACCTGTGAAACACTCTAATATCATACACACCATTATCCTGACCTCTGTTACTCCGTTAAGTGTTACTCTTCCCGATCCAACTCGGCCATTTCTTTAAAATTTATATAACTTCAGAGCTAAACTGTATAATTCCTGTACGTGTTAAAATTGTGCAATTTTGTTGGTAAAATATTTCATTGTTTGTTAATTAATTTTTATTAGAAGTCATTTTGTTTTGGATGTGAATATTGGTGTGAATTTGCACGTCATTTTTGATTGATTAAAGCATGTAAAAATCTGTGTTTTATAATAATTCATGCAAAAATAAATAAATAAATAAATTTGTCAACATGAAAAAATTTGTCCTCATTTCCTTTCCTTTATTTATTTATTTATTTTTAAAGTAAGACACCACATAACTTCAGATCCAATGTGTATAATCCCTGTATGTGTTAACTTTTCTGTTCAAATTTGCAAAAGAATGAATCTGATCTTTTTTTTTTTTTTTTTTTAAATGTGTTAAATTTCTATATAAATCTAAAATGTTCCATCGGTGTTGAGAAACTGTCACATAAAGTTCAGACCTAAAAATATTACTGCATACAAATTAGTCTGTATTTTTTCAGCGATAATGTTTTGTGAGGCCAAACATCCATGAAGTTTTACTGCAAGTAATTTTTGGAAAATTTTCATCATTTATGTGAATTCACGTGTTATTTTTGATGAATGACGGCATGCAAAGATCTGTTTTAAAAATAAATTCATGCAAATAAATAAATAAATAAATAAAGAAATCAGTAAAACATAATACATCGCCTGTCCTCGGATTCTTTCCTTTTGTCCTTAATAGGAGGAGCGAAGAAGCGAGGAGACACCGTTTAAGAAACCGACCCGATTACAAACGCTGCTTATTATAACCATACGAACGTATCACGCGCCCGATTATGGACACGCCCCTGAAGCTAAACCCCCCCGGAGAGAGCTGGTTTGATTTCGGGACGGGGTGAACGGTGTTGGACGTTGGTTAAACCCACGTACACAGTTCGTAGTAGCTTTTAGGAGACAGCATGGAGGTCCTGAGCTCCCCCAGCATGTTAGAGGCGTGTTTCAGTGCATCCATCAGCTTGTTCTTGTCCTGAAAAAGAGAAAGCAGTCTCAGAAACGTACACGTCGTTAGCGTGGATGGAAACGGAGATCGGGGAGATTATTCTCGAGAAGTGGTGCGCGAGTAAGACTGCTCATCGGTCTGACCCTCACAACCACATTTAAATTTGAGCCTTACCTTATATTACTTCCGAACGACTTCTTGTTCGTTTAAAGGTGATTAAACGTATTATTAAAGTATGAAATGAATGAACCTTGGATTTGAGCGCACTTTGCTTAAACCCTTAAAATCTCACCGCTAGCTTTTTTTTACTGCTTAATGACCGACTCCGGGTTTTGCGCTCGTGACATTTGAACTCATCGACTTGCGAAACGCCTCACTGTCTGAACACGTTCTGCATAAATGAGTCACGTGACTTCTCAGCCATATTTCAAGCTGAACACTTACACTCAGAATGCAGTCAAGCCAGACGATTCTTTTTTTTTTTTTTTTTTTTTTTTGGAGCAACGATAAAACTAATCACAGATGAAGGGTGAAGTTCTGCGCTCGAATACATCACAGATTCTATCACTTTTAACGTTCGCTTCGATCTCGTCATAAAAGCTGAGGAATTCTGCAACGCAATGTGCGCACGCGTTATAATATAATCATATTAACATAGAGGATTTTTTTTTATTATTTGGTTTTAAATCCGATCATTTGTACTTCTGTGCTTTGTGTTTCGTTGAAAGAATCATGACGTCGGCTGTGACGATGAATCGTCATGCGACTTTATTTTTCCGTTAATGTAGATTGTTTTCAATTGAAGAACTACGATTTTTAACTAAGACAAAATAAAAGTAAAAGGTGGAATTTTTTTTAAAGAATATTTATCAACTAAAAAAGTAAGTAAGTAAATAAATAAATCTCTACAGCATTAATGGCACCGGCATAAAGATTTAAATCTGCACTTTTTACTGTATTTCCGAGGAAAATCACGTGTCACGTCTGCGTTATGGACGACATGTAGGTGTGATGTGTTCACGTGAGCGACAAGTTTTATTGGCTCTGACGTGACATCTAGTGAATGTCGCTTTTATATCTTCCAGATGTACGCAAGATACACAGCGAGTAGGGAGTGCAACGGTTCCCAAAACTCACGGATCGGACCACGCCGCGCTTCTTGAGTCACGGATCGGACCACGCCGCGCTTCTCGAGTCACGGATCGGATCAGCAGAACAACAAAACGCGGGGGGGGGGGGGGGGGGGGGGGGCGAATATAACGTTGCTTTCCAGTTATTAATTAAAGAACACTTACAGCCAGGAACTTCGGCGTATGCATCGAATTTTAAGAAATTATTACTTTAAAAAGTAATACCGGCAGTAAAACCGTCTTTCGCTCTAACTTCGCAGTAACCGGCGGGTCCGTACGGATCCGTCACGCCCCTATCAGTGAGTGTGTGAACAACGCGGCTCGCGCTGCCGTTACTTCTGCACGCGCACGCTAAATCACACGTCGGGTATAAAACAGAACCTTCTGCTTCGCGTCACATCACCGCGACATGGATTACTGTTTTCCTAAAACAACACAACAGACTGAGGAGTTAGTGTAAGACACATTCCTTTGGTTTTTTGCTACACACGCGTACGTTAGTGATGTAACGACGGCGTACAGCGAGTCTTACCAGGCAGCGTTTCATCTGGAAGGACTGCACTTTGACGGCCTGGATCGCCTCGTCCAACAGCTTCTCCTGCTCGTCCTGGGGTGACTGCTGAGTGGTCGGCTGGGAAACGGGGAGAGAGAGAGAGAGAGAGAGAGAGAGAGAGAGAGAGAGAGAGAGAGAGTGGATCAGTTGAGCTCATCACATGACTTACCTACTGATAACAGGTTCAACATAGTTTGGGGAATTTCACTCAAAACAAGTTCAATAGAGAGGTTTGGAGAAATTAATAAATTTTTTCCAAAAAAAAATAAAATAAAACGTTAGTAACAAAAGTTTGCACCCCCCTACCTCTAATTTTACATCTACAAAAACATTTGTTTAATCTGTTAATACTCATGTAATGGCGTGTGTAATTTTTCTGAATGGAAATCCTGTTCAAACTTGCAGCTGGGATCTGATTACAGACTGGACATGATGTCTGCGGGAGACGGCAAAGTAACGTCAGGTTCAAATAAAGATCATTTCTATCATTTTACACAGCAATTTTTTTATTATTCTGTAACATGCCTTTTTTTTAAAAAAAAAATAACTACACATTAATTGGCTAATAAATATCACAGACAAATATTATAACAAACAAAAACACAGTCAATGAACTAAAACAAACCACGGGACATAGGTTTCTCCTACTAATCTGTAATTAAAGAAGTAAACTATCTGATTAATATGTATGAGATTATGAATATTCATTAACCTGGCTTGACAATTAGGCAATGCAGCAATGACAGCTTGCTAGCTTAGCTTCCGTTAGCCACATTTCTTTCCATGTCTACTCCCCTGGCACGACAAATTACACACAAAATCAATAAACCGTTGATTAAATATACCATATTTTATCGCACGAGCCTCAACACACTACAGTGTTGTTTAGATCAGACGTCTAGCTTTGATGCTAACTCTCGGACAGGATTTCCAAAACAACAAACTAGCCGAAGGTTGTGTAACAAAATGTGGTACAATTAAATAAAAGCAAACATATAAAAAACATAAAAGCAAAATAAAACAGAACTCTGCAGTTTATAAAAGATATCAAAATTATCCGACAGAGAGAGAGGGAAAGCAGGATTAGCTTACCTTAGCATAGCCTAGCATATGTAGCCAGGCCGCTGTAATGCCTAAACCCAATCACAGCTAGCTAACGGAATAAACAAGCTAACTGGCTAAACTCTGCCATTTTAGAGTCTTTAATATTTCGTTTTCAGTTACAAGGTTTTATACAAAGTGTGCCATAAAAACGACATGTATACATATTCATTCTTTGACTTACCATGGTGATTAATAAGTGAGCTGTTTTCACTCTGCAGCTCAAAAAAAAATCTCTCAGTCATGTGACTGCTGGAGATCCGCTTAGCTAGCGTCAGCCAAGAGCAAGCTGATTGGCTGAGACGTGTACGCTAGAATGACGCTGATTGGCTGAACCCTGATCATTTGGAGAGCTCGGATTGGTTACACTAGGCACCGTAACAGTTTGTGTTCCTGGGCTGGGAAGTTGTTTTTGAAAATAAAATAAAATAAAATAAAATAAATAAACAAACAAACAAATAATCAATAAAGAGAATTCACAAACATTTGGAATGGGTGAAAAAGTTATTATAGAAAATTATTTTCTAAAATATAAAGTATATTATTATTATTATTATTATTATTATTATTATTATTATTATTGTTGTTGTTGTTGTAATTAGAATAATAATAAAAAATAGTAGTAGTAGTAGTAGTAGTAGTAAATATAAAAAAAGAAAACAAAAATTAGTAATAATAAAATAATAATAAGCCAAACGTGCAAAAGTCATGTTCTAAAATCATTTTAAAGGACAATTAATAAACGTTTATAGTGGATGAAAATTTTACTGAATCTACAAGCAAATGATTGGGTAAAATATACATATTATTATTATTATTATTATTATTATTATTATTATTATTATTTGTTGTTGTTGTTGTTGTTGCATTTAAAAATAACAACACCAATAATATAAACAACAATAACAACAACAACAATAATAATAATAATAATAATAATAATAATAATAATAACGGACAAATATCGCCTCAAAATATTCTATTTAAATTAAAATTACAAATACTCTAAAATAAATATACAAAAGAGAAATAACGTAATAATTTGTTCAAATATATTCGTATTTTTAAATATTAAAAACTAAATTCTAACAAATCATAAAATACGATTTAGCAAAGAAAATGGACAGAACCTTGTTACAACTTCCTCATGCCCTGTGACGTAATCGAGTTCCACCAATCAGAGGGAGAATGGGCGTGGTTTGAGAGCAAAATTCCCGCGAAAATAGCTCAGCCTGTGTAATTCAGCGGTTTACTAACAAACCTAACAAAATGGACGGTGAATTATTCCGCAAACTCGCATCTAAAATGGGAATAACCTCTCCTAGAGTCCTGAGGTAGGTCCGTGGGTTTGTTTACTTAAAGTTCCTGTGCTAAACGTGTAAAAACAACAAAAACGAGTTTGTGAGTAGTAAGAAGTGTGGGTGTTGGGTAACTCAGTCTGAGCTCCAGGTCGCAGTATGGATCAGGGGGAAAGCCTGGTGTAAAATGGGTGTAAATAAAGTAATAAAGTGTGTTTTTATGTCATTTCTCGTATCCCAGTCAGGCAGAGGAGTACATGCGGCTGTCTCAGGTGAAGTGCACAGCTCTGGGAGGTTCTACAGCAAGCAGTAAAGCTGTTATCTGCCTGGAGCTGGCAGCCACGGCCATGAAGTGTCCTATAGACAAGGTGAGTGCTCGTGAGTGCTCGTGAGTATAATATAATATAAGTCCTTTACCTTTAACATATGGAGTCTGGAAAGTATAGTTTCCAAAAGACATCATAAATATTGCTATAACCATTAATGATGACGATTAATGGTTAAACCATTAATTTTGTTCTTAATTTTGTATTTTATTGCACTATTTAAGGACGTGCCGATCCCAAAAACGTGATCGTGTGGACGATGTGGCGGCTCGGCAGAAGTCTCTGGTTTTGGAACGGCGCGTGCAGCATGGAAGCTCGTGTCCCTTAACAGTCATTATAGCTCAGTGACCGGATCCTCGGTCGGAGGGGGCGGTGTCTACGGCAGCGCCCGGGAGGTTTTTCCTCCATGTTCATCTCTGAACAAAAACAATCCCGGGTCGATCTCTTTGAGCTAGCGTTCGTCGCTGATCTGACTCTAGCACAGTTATTTGGGATGGGATAGTGATGTGCAACCCGTGGCTCTAAACCACTCGGTTACGCTGAAATGATTTTATGTAACAAAAATAACAAAGAGGAAAAAAAAAAACCTCAACCTCTCCTCTTCATACAAAGTGATATCAAAGCGGTGCAATTTCATTAAAGCTAACAAAAAGAATAATACTTATGCTAAAAGACTTTTCCCAGTGTAGTCTTAAACAATATGTAGTTGACTCTGGAATTTTGATCTCATCTGAAATATTTCCAGACTAGTGTATATATAAGTTTTTCCACCCCCGGACTAGTCGACGTTCCCACAGCACTAGTTTGTCCAAGCCTTACTATATGAAATTGAATTCAACGTTGCCGTCGTATAACGGCGTGAATTCTGTCGCGTCCAGCGCTGTGTGAAAGAGCTCATTCAGAGCCACGAGTTGCACGTCGCTATACGATCCCACTCGGCTAATTCAGAGACGGAAAGTGGCAAAAAAACCAAAAAACCTCAATCTGATGGACACGAGCTTCCATGCTGCGCACTCTGTTCCAGATTTCAACCAACCCGCCATTTCCTCCACACGATGATGGAGTTTAGGTTTTCCTTTGATCGTTCACGTATGAGGTTTGGTTTCTGAGCAGGAGTACGTCGTCAAGCTGTCAGGATTGAACAAGAAGGCGTATCAGAGCAGTCTGAAGGCCATGGAGTGTATGCTGGGTCTGCAGAGCGGTCTGGGGCTCCGGGATCTGGCTGTGCAGTACGGGTGCATGGAGGCGATTAAACCGGCGTCTCAGATCCTTCAACGGTAATCAAGCTTTTAACGAGCTTCTCTGTAATAGTCCTATGATCTAAATACCTTCCGCAGTTTATTCTCTCAGCCGAGACATGCTTGGTGTGTGGAGGGTTGTTTTTATTTTATTTTTTTTTTACAAGTTTTACACTCGGGCTACAAGGAAAATGTTGATAAGTAGTGGAAGAGTATACTGTCGCTACCAGATTAGCGTCGAACATCCTATAAAACCTTCAGGAATGAGACTGACCATGCAGTGATGTTGATTAATGAATGCTAAAAACGTGCTGTATTTACTTCCGTGTGTGTGTGTGTGTGTGTGTGTGTGTGTGTGTGTGGTGCTTTAGGTACCAGGCCAGTTTACCTGCAGCTCAGCAGCAAGACCTGGATCTGTCCAAACCCCTGTTCACTACGGCTGCTCTGTTCACTGCCTGCAAGTCAGTACCGTTCATCACACTACTGCGTTTCTCCCTCACTTCCTCTCTGGGCGTAATAAACGGTGTAACATAATTGTAGAGTAGAGCAGCGTATAAATAAATAAATAAATAAATAAATAAACGCACAACTTTCTGTAACTACGGATGATTGATAAACATCACAACCTGTTGTTGGTTGATTAATAAGTTCAAAAAATCGTATAGCTAAAAAAAAAAAAACACACACACGCAATCTATCCGTCTGATCCAATCCACGTTTCCCTTTCCCCCGGTGGTGAAATGATACCTGGGTATCATAACGCGAACTGTGATGATCACCGGCTGCCTTAACTAACCGATCATCGGGATTATAAATCCGAGCGTTTATTAATTTATTATTATTTAGCAGCACTACGGTTCTAGAAACTTAATCGACACCTTCTGACCAATCAGAATCCAGAATTCAGTAACTCTGCTCCACGTAACAAGCGAGGATGTGTTTCCATTTATTGCAGCATCCTGTAAGACCTCGACGCTTTTTAATCCTGCATCTGCTCCACGCTGTGGTTTTTGGGGAGGGAGGAGGAGGAGGTGGAAGGGGAGGAATAAAATACTAACACGGTGTCTGATATTTACTTTGAAGGTGCCTGAAAATCCGAGTTGATAAGAAGCTGGCGTCATCCTCCGGAACGAAGAAGACCGTGTTCGACAGGCTGTGTGTTCAGCTTCTGAAGTTCGGCCAAGAGATTTGCAGTGAGTTGGTGGTTTTGTTTTTTTTTTTTTTTTTTCTCGTTTTTTTGCCCTCGGCCATTCTTTCAGAAGTGAAACGTGTGCGTATATTATTTTAATCTGTTTATTTATTTTTCAACGCGTCATATGTGACGCGGTTGAAAACCACGCTCGTTTGCTGCCGTCGTCATGGATACAGGACGAATAGGATTCGCGTTTTTTAATTCCTTCCACGCTGAGAAAACGACGGGGATGCGGGGCGTTGATGGAAAGTCGGAGCGTATCGTTGATTCTGTTGGGGATGGGTTTGAAGATTTAAATCCAGTTTATTCCAGAGCGATACGTACTGTTTATCCGTCACGAGTTACTTCCTGTTCTCGCTCGCGTTATAGCAGCTGTCGATTCAAACGAAATTCAATCTAGCTGTTCATTTTAACTCCAGATGTTCTGTTTTACGCTCCACTGACTTTAAAAGTTCTTTTAGGAATTTCGTTTAAAGCCACGATTGCAGTTCAGGGGAAACACTTACGATTTATACATGCACTTAATCAATCTCTCTCTCTCTCTCTCTCTCTCTCTCTCTCTCTCTCTCTCTCTCTCTCTCTCTCTCTCTCTCAGGTGATGCATCTTCTGTGAAGCGACAGATCAAATCAACACAGAAAAGACAGAAGATTCTCACAGAGACGCTGCAGGAAGCGGAGCAGGGTGAGGGGAAGAACGTGCGCGGGAGTCTGACGCTTCCTAATCACCAGTGGGGTTTAAAGATTTACAAATCAGTGTGTATGAGTGTGTCAACATTTCAACACGCCACACGTCCCGAAACCCCACTGCTTCTGGTTCTCAGATTGGGAAAACCTCAGTCTCGTGTGTTTTTTTTTTTTTTCTTTTTTTTTTTTTTTTTTTTTTTTTATAAATGATTCTATTTAGGTTTATTTCTTCCCCATTCAGGCTTCTAAAAACACTTTGTATTATTAATATTCTCATAAAAAGAGCTGGATGGAAAAGCTGTACGGATCTGGAGTTATTCCATCGTCGCATCCCTGATGTACAGATAAACGTTTTCGACCGAAGGTTTCCCTTCTTTCGTTCCCTCGTTCCCTCTCTCTCCCATCCTCCCTCTTTTTATTTATTTATTTCTTTCTTTATTTTTTCTTTGTTTTCTCCTTTTTTTCATTCTCACTCGCTCGTTCATTCGTTCCCGGCTTCACTCACTCACTCAATTACTTCATCTCTCTCTTTCCGTTGTTCACTTACCTATTCTCTCCCTCCCCTTCACTCGCTCGCCCCCGGATATTTATTTATTTATTTATTTATTTATTTATTTATTTATTTATTTGTCATCGAGAAAGTGTCCTCATAAATGAAGTCTGTATCTGAAGCAGCGTTCGCTGTGTATTTGGAATAAACACTGAAAGTTACTGAAAATCTCTCTCTCTCTCTCTCTCTCTCTCTCTCAAGATGGCTTGCCAACATCTCCTAAGCAACAGCGTGAACCGGCACTGAGGGAAGACGAGTGTGAGGAAGAGACGAAACAAAATTATGAGGAGTGGAAGAGAAAAATCCTGGAAAATGCTCTCAAAGCCAAAAGCAGTGAATAGTGAAAGCTGCAGCTGCTAGATTATTATTTATGTTTTTTAGTTTTCTTTTCTAGACCTTTTTTCTTCTATTTGAATTTCCCTGTGTGTGTGTGTGTGTGTGTGTGTGTGTGTGTGTGTGTGTGTGTGTGTGTGTGTGTGTGTGTGTGTGTAAGTGAGAGATTGTTGGCAGATGAACCTGACCTGTGTGTACAGATATTCAGTCTCCGGTATTGTTTTACTTGATTGCGTTGACGCGGATGATGGTTTACGTGTTCTTATGAGCGAGAAGAGAAGAGCAGCTGTGCGCTGGTTGATGTTCCGCCGCGTCTGAGTGGTTTGATGATGTTCTTTGTTCACGTGTAGATTCGGGTGCTTTTTTATTTTTATTTTTAATCAACTCCCTCATTACCACTGACTCGTTCGCATCAAGTGTCTCGTGTGGTAATGTGAAGAGGTTCATGTGAGTGTTTGTAGTCATTGTGTGTGTGTGTGTGTGTGCGCACTCGTCTCTCATCATCTCTAAAGAAAATCAAGCAGCATGATGTTCGGTGTACTGTAATGCTGCTGCTGTTTTTAATAAAACTGAATGATCAAAGTGTGTGTGTGTGTGTGTGTGTGATGTGTTCCACAGAGAAGAACTACCATCTTGCGAACAAATGCTTGCTCAAAAATCTTTTTTTTTTAAAATTTTTTTTTTTTGCAACAGCCCTAAATGTCGTTGCACCTTGCTTCTGGATCCTGATTGGTCAGAAGGTGTTGATTAATGATACGTTATCGTTTCTATAGTAACCGCTCATTGACGGGGTCGATCCTCCTCACAAACTGATTTTGAAACTTTTCTAGGAGGAGACGTTTGTGTAGCGTTTAAGGAAGGAGTCTCCAGTGTCGGCGCTTCGGGACAGTAAGCGGTGTATAAAAAGCCGTCGCCGTGTTCCGTTCTACGTTCCGGTTAAAAGGCATGAATCGTCATTCTTTAATAAGTAAACGGAATCGGCAGAAAATCGCTCCGGTATAAGAGGAATAAAACGCGACGGGACTTAATGTCATAGGACGCTAGTGTTGTCGATTATTTTCCTAAAACAACGTGACGGCGTGTTTTATTTTTTTCCCCCCTCTTATTAAATATGTACGAGCCAAAAAAATAAACAAATTAAGCCGTGCATCCTACTCCTGCTGTGCTACATGAAGAGGGAGGAGTGATGTGCAGTTAGGGGTGTGTCTAATTTGCATATTCATAGTGTTTGAATTTCTTGATGAGGGGAAAGATTTTTTAGTGTAAATGTGTCTCAGATATTGGTTTCCAATACAAATCCCATTACAAACCATCCGCTGTTCCGCATGGCAGTAAATTACCAGTAGAGACCATTAGAGTTTCCATTAAAACCATTACAAATTCTCCAAAGGTTTTTTTTTTGTGTGTGAAGTTTCGAGTTAAAAAAAATCTACAGGATCAATTTGAACAATGCTTTCAGGCTTCGCCGTGAAAAGTATGTCACGGCACCGGGACGTAAGATTCCGAACGTACGGTGTGCGTCACTAAACTGGACATCTTCTGGGAATGTGTTCGCTTCCCTCGGCTGCTGGCTTCGTCTGTCAGGAAGTACGTTTACTCCAGGAAAAAATTCCCCACGGCAACTCCAAGTGCCAGAAGTGTTCACATGAGTTTATTGCATAACTGAACAAGTGTATCACAAGAGGCAAGAAACAGGAAGAAAAACAAAAAAAAAAGTAAAAGGTTAATTACAGAAGAAAAGAGAAAGAAAAAACACCGCCTTCACAGAAGGGAGAATTAGTTTTCCGTGCGAGTGCGCGACATGTACAGCAGCGACTTTACACTCACGGCAGGTAAATCTGTGGCAATTATTTTTGGTTGTGTTTAAAACAGTACATCAAACAACTAATAAATAAAGTGAGCATTGAAACATTTATCGCTACAATAAAAATGTCATTTTTCAATCGGCTGCTGCTCCTTCGGCTAACTACGATAAAATAAAAATTGAAATAAACACTCAACATGGCGCTGATCTGTACCACGTTCGTTACCCAGTCATCTTCACGCGCACTTCTCCACTGGACTCGAAGCTCGGTGAAGCCCATACGAGCGTGAAGAAGAAAGGAATGTCCATCTTTTCCTCCCCGGGCCTGTATTTCCTGTAAGAATCACAGCGTGTTGCTCGATCTGCTCTTCTGGAACCTCTTGAGCCGGTTGGCTGCCGTCACCGCGTGGAAGTGTTTCTGTAAAAACGAGTGACGACGGGTCGTGATCGTGGACGCGACACACGTTCGTTCGACATTTTCATCTCCAAAGCGGCTCATAAGTGAGATGGAGTCTAATACAAGCACTGGGATGAGTAGTGAACGCTGCGCTAACCTGTGGATTTAAACTCATGACCTTTCTGACCTTTCAACACTGGAGTCTCCTGAGGTGCGGATGGAGGTGTTGGAGATCTAGGAGTATAAACCTGATTTTTGTGGAATATTTGATGAGAATTCTCTGGAATGTTCCGTGCGTGCTCCCTTTATATCCGCTCGGACCCATCGGTGGAGATTTTCACGCCTCGGCTGAAGACATATCTTTATACTGTGGCGTTTGAATCGGGTGAATCTGGTGATATTTGTTGTGATACTGATCGCGCGTTTTGCGCACGCAATTTTTGTTGGGGTTTATAACGCTGGTAACGTCTGCGTGTGTTCGATAGCGTGTGTCATTTCCAATTTCTTAATTCTGAAGCACTTCGGTCAACTCTGTTGTTTTTAAACGTGCTGTACGAATAAAATTGAGAGAGTTGAGTAAGAATTAAAGCTGTCATTATTATTATTATTATTATTATTATTAAAATTTCATCAGCCTTGGATGAGAAACAGGTGCATGTAGTAACTGGAAAGCTTTCATGGAAGGTTGCCCTCTGGTGGCATGGAGGTGATTTGTCTGTTGTAGGTGTGACGGATTCGATATTTAAAGCACACTTATTATGGATTTGAAACGTGTCTAATTTTGTTTTAACGATCTCATACGATAGATTTAGACGCATCCGAGGTCCAAAAACACTTTAACGTGCTCATAATTTAAACTGCAGCGTTACCTTTTTCCCCCTCGGTGTCACAGACGACTCGTCAAATGATTCGTTCTAAAAGATTCATTCTAAACGCCACCTTCCAGAGAGCTTACTCTGCTCTGATTGGTCAGATGTACCGGTCTGTTGTGATTGGTCTACCGCTGTCAGAGTGTGTTCGAAAAGGAAACGCCCACTACCATAACGAGTTTCAGCGCCGTCTGTTAGTGAGCAGCCGATGAATACGAATGCTTATCGTTACAAACCTACGTAGGTTAGTACAGGAAGTCAAGTCTGGAATCACTGAGACGAGTCGTCTCAGCTGTTCAGAATCGGTTCCTTCGTTTGGGATTCAATATCTCCGCACAGAAATAACTCCTCCACGCCCTGATGTCAGCGTGTCACGATGCCTTTGGTGTGAAATGGACTTCACGCTTATAGATAAATCTTACACTTATGTATGGGATGGAGGTTTCAGTGCGTTTCTGTGAATCAAATAAATATAGCGAACTACTGTAGGTCGGATGAGATGTTCGCTTTCGGATACGTCTCCTACAGTGTGACGCACAAACCCAGCATGCAGAAAGTCTACTGTCGTGGGCTTTTACGCACAATGATGTAAATATTAAAAAAAACCATGCGCCATCTTTCCTTCTTTAATATATAACAAGGAAATGTACCGTGTGGTTTTTTGTTTGTATCTGTGTACTAAGATGTATATTAAAAAAATGTAAATACTGCATTCTTACAGGGCCTTAGGGGTCCTTAGCAGTCCTGGGTGAAGGAAATGTTTAGATTTGTCATCATAATATTCATTGAATCATTTAATCGGAGCGGTACCAGTGCTCCACGTGTCAGATCCTGATCTGTGCGTACCTTCCACTGTCGATGAGCTGCTAGGTAACGCTGCAGTCTCATCTGGGATTTGAGACGAACTCGGTGTTGCTTTGCTTTTTCCTCCAGATTATTCAGCCAGCTGTGTTTCATACAGCCTGAGGCGCTCAGTCGACTGCTGCCGCACACACACACACACACACACACAGTGTTATAATGATACACCTTAACAGTAGAGAAGCAAAATGACTTTTTTTTACTCGTACGCAAACATATACATATATATATATGGTCAGAAGGCGTTTATATTAACGCGCTCGTTCTAATATGTCACCGTTTCCATAGTAACAGCTCATTCGCAGGGAGTGCGTAATCGTTTTCTGTAAGGAGATGTTTATCATTTATGGAAGGAGTCTCCAGTGTTTCGTTCACCGTCTTATTTTTGTCTTATTAACTCCGAGAGAGAGAGAAACAGCGAGGCTGGTGCGGGAGGCGCCCGTTATAACATCAGTGAGAACAGGACGTTCGACAACGTTCAACGTGACTACAAATGGAAACGTCAGACTCCCAGGCGTATTATTTTCTCGCAAACCTCGCTCTGTGTGCGGTATAGTTATAATGTTATAATGTTTCAGAATTATCAAGAGTAAAACAATGTGCCAACACTAATTAAAACCTACTGTTAGGCTGCTGGTCTCTTTCTTTGGTGCTAATTAAACGCTGTTAATTGTCATTAGAATGGAAGCTCGGCTTAATTAGCCGTGTGGTATTTGTGAAGGAGCCCGAGCTGCTGATTGTGGATGTGCCATTAGTCGTCATTAGTTAAAAAGCATGCGTGACCTGTTAACCTGAAACACACTGGTGGGTGAGAGAGAGAGAGAGAGAGAGAGAGAGAGAGAGAGTGCAGAGCCGGCAAAAAATCCATTAAAACATAACTGTTATAAATCACACACTAGTGAACAGGCCAGAGTGTACTGTGAGTGTGTGTACAGGGGCACGTTTTCATATCTGGGTGGACCATCAGTTCATCAAAGGATACATACATTGGTGTATCCATCAGTTTATCTACCCATCTATCCATTCAACCTGCATCCCTCCATCCACCAATCCATCCAGTCCAATCCAATGGTGCATCCATCAGTTTATCTACCCATCCATCCATTCAACCTCCATCCTTCCTTCCGTCCATCATTTACTAGATTCACTTGTTTGTTCTTTCTCTTGATCATGTATTCATTCATACGTTTCTTCATTAATGTATCATAGCCTTGCTCTTCACTATGGTTTTCTTTGTCCCGTCTGTGCAAGCGCTCATATTGTAAACCCTGCTTTCGTTCATCCATCCGTTCATCCTTCCATCCAGTCCAATGGTGCATCCATCAATTTATCTACTCGTCCATCCATTCAACCTGCATCCATCCATGCAATCCAATCCATTGATGCATCCATCAATTTATCTACCCATCTACCCATTCAACATCCATCCATCAGTTCATCCAATCCAACGGTGCAGCCGTCGATTTATCTGCCCATCCTTCTCTTCAACCCGCATCCATCCATGCATCAATCAGTTCATCCAATCCAACGGTGCCTCCATCATTTTATCTACCCATCCATCCATTCAACATCCGTCCATCCATCCAATCCAATGATGCATCCATATATCCATTATCTACCCATCCATCCATTCAACCACCATCCCTCCATCCAACCATCATCAATTCATCCATCCGTCCATGTCTTCATCCATTTATGTTTGTTTTTATCTCAGTGTTTATTACTGAGCTTAAGGTTTGGATTAGATTTTGGTGTAGTATCCTCACAAGGATACTAAGACAAATATGTGTGTGTGTGTGTGTGTGTGTGTGTGTGTGTGTGTTGCATGGACATGATTCACACTTTAGACTTTGTAAACACTCTACACCATTTTCCTCTTTTCATCTCTAAACTCTCTGTGCTCTATAATTACCCCTGGATAGCTAGTGATTTCATGGTCACTGACATGCCATACAGGCCAGCGAGGTGTCGAGTCTCTCCTTCAGTAACGGCGATGGCAGCGACGGTGCCTCTCTACACAGCAATGGCAGCGACATACCGGCGGAAATGATTTTGAAATGTCTGCTATACAAAAGCCATTTTCGACAGACAAAACACAGCAATTACACAACACCATCAAAAACGGATTTTCTCAGGCACGTCTCGTTAAAGGGCATCTGCGTGTATGAGAGCGGGTGTGAATGTGAAGAATGTTAAATGTGGGTGTGTGTTGCGTCACTAAGTGCACCCTGTCGCTGTATCCTGTATAGGATCATTAGCAGGCAGTGGAGGCCCTCGCTGGCCCCTGCTGCTCCACTCGCCTATTGTCTTATGCCAGATGAGCAGTGACGCTCGAGTGCCACCAAAAAAGCGGCCGCCTTACAGCTCGGCCTCATCCACGCTCTTAATTTCAGCCTTTTCATGAACGCATCCGGATGTTTGCTGAGTTAAATGTTCTGTTCCGATGAGAGGAAATACGGGGATGAAAGAATGAACTGCCAGCCTTACATCCTGTTACTGCGAAAGAATTAAAGCGAGAAGTTAAGCGGCTTGATCTTTCCTTAAAAAAAAAACAAAAAAAAAAACAACTTTAAACTTTCACTAAAATGTTCGTCATTTTAAATGAAATATTCTAACTACAACATTAAAGTGTGTAATATGTTTTTTTTTTTTATGATTACACCTCATAAAAAATGTATATGAATGAAATGCATTTTAGAAAAACATGTCCAGCCTTCCACCCCAATAGCCTGATATCGCTACTATTACCTAACCTAATTGGCTAACTGCTAATAAAATAGCTCACATTCAACACATGTCGAGTGGGATTTCAATACCGAAGATGGATAGATGTTCAAACAAACAGATAGATGAAGGAATCCACGGATTGACTGATGGATGAATGGATGGATGGATGTATGGATGAATCAATGGATGAAAGGATGGATGGATGAATAGATGGTTGGATGGATGAATCGATGGATGGATGGATAGATGATAGATATATTGATGGACAAATGGCTGGCTGACTGGAGGGATGAATGGATGGATGGATGGACAGGTGGATGGATGAATGAATTAATGGATGAGTAGAAGGTTTAACAGAAATATGAATGTTGTTGAATCCATGGATGGGTAGCTTGCTGGATGCACCAATGGATGTATGGATGGATGATATATATATATATATTGATGGATGGGCGGATGGATGGACGGATGGACGGATGGATTAATTAATGGATGAGTAGAAGGTTTAATAGATGGATGAATGTTGTTGAATCCATGGATGGGTAGCTTGCTGGATGGACGGATGGATGGACGGATGGATGGACGGACGGACGGACGGACGGATGGATGGACAGATGGATGGACAGACGGATGGACGGATGGATGGATTAACTGACGGATGGATTAATTAATGGATGAGTAGAAGGTTTAATAGATAGATGAATGTTGTTGAATCCATGGATGGGTAGCTTGCTGGATGGACGGATGGATGGACGGATGGATGGATGGACGGACGGATGGATGGACGGACGGATGGACGGACGGACGGACGGATGGACGGATGGATGGATGGATGGACAGATGGATGGACAGACGGATGGACGGATGGATGAATTGACTGACGGATGGATTAATTAATGGATGAGTAGAAGGTTTAATAGATAGATGAATGTTGTTGAATCCATGGATGGGTAGCTTGCTGGATGGACGGATGGATGGACGGATGGATGGATGGACGGACGGATGGATGGACGGATGGATGAATTGACTGACGGATGGATTAATTAATGGATGAGTAGAAGGTTTAATAGATAGATGAATGTTGTTGAATCCATGGATGGGTAGCTTGCTGGATGCACCGATGGATGTATGGATGGATGAACAGATGGAGAGATGGATGATGGAAAACAAGTTAGAAAAATAGAGAAAAACAGTCATGTGACGTGAAAGGTGGATATATGAATTAAGGTGGATGGATTAATTAATGGATCGAAGGTTGGATAAATGGATGGATTTATGTATTAAAGATGGAAAATAAATGGATGGATGGATTGATGGATGGACGGTTGGCTGGATAGATGGATGTTCTTGAATTGGTGAATAGGTAGATAAATCGATGGATACACCAACATATGTTTGGTTGGATGAATTGATGGTTGGATGGATGGATGAACAGATTAGGTTTGAAAACGTACAGAGAAACATCAGTAATGCGAGACGAAAGGTAGATGGATGGAATCAATGGACGGACGGACGGACGGACGGATGGATGGATGGATGGATAGTTGAATGTTAGTGAAAGTATGAACAAATGGCCAGACGGACAAATGAATGGTTGCCTGGATGGTTGGATGGATTATTGAATGGATGGACGTGTAGATAAGTGGATAAGTTGGTGGATGGGTGGACAGATAGATACCATTTTGCAGGGATGAGTAATTTAGAGATGAAGTCTTTCGCTTCTTCAGACACGTTCTCAAACGCCTCCGCGTCAAAGTCCCAGTTGGCGTGAAGGATGTTGTTCATCGTCTCGGCGTCGTTTTCACCCAGGAAAGGTGACAAGCCACTTAAACTGAAAAAAAAACCACACACACACAGATACACGCAAAAACATTAGGACTGTTATATAATACACTGCCTGATAGCTTATTAATTAAAAGCCTCTTTTACAACCATTTCTAAAAGAGACTTTTAATTAATAATCATTGGCTATCTTTAATATTACGAAGTGTGGTTGAAATGCCATGGCTATAAGAAGAGCTGAAGGAAAGAAAAAGAGAAAACGATAAATAAAATCCCTCCACAGTGGTGCCGGATAAAGCGATAAAGTCCGAATCATCGGATTGGCGCGTTGGAGGATCGCTGTGTGTTCTAGGTGTTTGCTAACGGTGTGTCATCTTCTTCAGTAGCAGTCATCTTCCTCACATGTGCAACTGTGAGCACATGTAGCCTTGCATAACACTCGAGGCCGGCAGTTATTAAAAGTTATGTATGTATAAAACCACACACACACACACACACACACACACACAAAAAACAACAACACACACACATGCGCTAACCAAACGACTCCAGTGGTCCTTTAAATAGTAGAGCAATAATTGGATAATCAAACTGGGGCACGGATCGGCATGAAAGTAGGTCATGACATAATATTCTAGGTGAAAACGAATCCCGCTAGAGCCTCTCGAACACTTGTCATAGGTGTTGGCGCTAATTTACACGTTACAGTAGGGCTAATAATGGAGCTGTGGAATTTACCTCAAGTTACAGGATGAAAAATAGCAGCAATACCTACAATAATTCCCGATTCCTGAAAAACAACAACACTTCTTCCGTGTTACTGAAGAGGAATACAATGGTGCTGGAAAGATTTTTTTTTTTTGGAATTTTCCAAATTTCTGCATAAATTTGACCTGAAACATCATCAGATTTTCACACAAGTCCTCAAAGTAGATAAAGAGAACCCAATGAAACAAATAAGACAGAATTATTATACTTGGTCATTTATTTATTGAGGGAAATGATCCAGTATTACATATCTGTGAGGGGTAAAAGTATGTGCACCTTTGTTTTCAGTATGTGGTGTGACCCCCTTGTGCAGTAATAACTGCAGATAAACGTTCGGGGTAACTGTTGATCAGTCCTGCACATCGGCTCGGAGGAGTTTTAGACGTTCCTCCGTACAGAACAGCTTCAGCTCTGGGATGTTGGTGGGTTTCCTCACATGACCTGCTTGCTTCAGGTTCTTCCTCAACATTTCTATTGGATTAAGGTCAGGATTTTAACTTGGCCATTCCAAAACATTCACTTTATTCTTCTTTAAACGTTCTGTAGTAGAACGACTCGTGTGTTTAGGCTCGTTATCTTGCTGCATGACACACTTTCTCTTCAGATTCAGTTCACGGGCAGATGTCCTGATATTTTCCTTTAGAACCCGCTGGTATCATTCAGAATTCATTGCTCCATCAATGATGGCAAGTCATCCTGGCACAGATGCAGCAAAATAAGCCCAAACCACGATCCTACCAGCACCATGTTTCACAGATGATCTTTAGCAAACAGCAGTTGGGCAGCTATGTTCTTTTTGGAGAGCATTTGCTTTTCTCCTTGCAGGCCTGCCATACACACCATTGCTGTTCAGTGTTCTCCTGATGGAGGACTCATGAACATTAACATTAGCCAAAGTGAGAGAGGCCTTTAGATGCTTAGAAGTTACCCTGGGTTCCTTTGTAACCTCGTGGACTATTCATTCCACGTCTTACTCTCGGAGGGATCTTTGTTGGTCTCCACTCCTAGCGAGGGGAACTATGGTCTTAAATTTCCTCCATTTGTACACGATCCGTCCGACTGTGGATCGGTGCAGTCCAAACTCTTTAGAGATGGCTTTGTAAACTTTTCCAGCCTGACGAGCATCAACAAGGCTTTTCCTAAGGTCCTCAGAAATCTCCTTTTTTCGTGCCACGATACACTTCCACAAACACGTGTCGTGTAGATCAGACTCCGACAGATCCCTGTTCTTTAAATAAAACAGGACGCTCCCTCACTCACACCTGATCCTCATCCCATCGATGGAAAACACCCGACTCTAATTTCACCTTCAAACTGACCGCTAATCCTAGACGTTCACATCCTTTTGCCACTCACAGACATGTAATATTGGATCGTTTTCTTCAATAAATATGACCAAGTATAATACTTTTAGGACTTGTGTGAAAATCAGACGATGTTTTAGGTCATATGTATGCCCTAGAACTTACAACCATTTAGAATCTAGAAAATTCTAAAGGGTTCACAAACTTTCAAGCACCACTGTATGTCTCACTTTAGTGATTTGCTTAAGGTCAGAATCTCCACCGCAGCACCCCTGCTCTCATCAGACGGCACCCCTGCTCTCATCAGATGGAACCCCGGGGTTTGCCGCGGCACCCCAGTTGGGAAACACTGCTCTAGTACACCATTTTGACCTTGGTAATCCAGGACCAGAAGTTGTAAACACTGGTTGTTGTTTTTTTTGGCGTATTCATGTGAGTACCCAGGCCATGACCCATCTGTGAAGGGCTTTGTTTTTGGATTGTGATTGGAGTTAAGTAGATATTGTGTTTTCAGGACCTCTTAGCTGTCTCCCAGAGCCCAGAGCCTTTCATTAGAGGATTAGTGGATGCACTCATGCCTCAGGCTCTGATGTCTGGCTTTCATTCCCATCGCATTTGCATTTCCTTTTTGATCTCCCTGACATTAAAAGCCTGAAAGAGCACCAGCAATATAAAATTCAGTTCAGTCAGATAGTCAGTGCCAAATAGGCTTTTTCTGCCGTTGTAAAAATCAGTTTCCGAGATGCAATGGCATTCTCAAATAGGTTTTAATGTATTCACCCCCCCCCTAGTGTGCATGAGAAGAACAAAAAAAAAGCTTGGTGAAAAAGACCTGTTGGAAATATCACATTTATATTTTAATTGTAAAGGCTTTACAGCTTTAGCTTTAGCTTTAGGGCACAACACTGGATTTGAACCTACAGCATGTAAGTGATGACACCAACGCTCCACATGTCTGTAGGGAATGACACAAAGTCATAATTCACCACTTCAGGTGCCAAAAACTCAGGAGTCCCAAAGTTGACCTTCAGCTTTTCTCTGGGTCGATATCTGCAAATCACAAGAAACAATAACCATTAAATGCTAGTATTCAAATAGTTCCTAGGTATTTATATGGAATGACACATATACTTAACGATTTCCATATATGGATATGACACGACTACATACAGGGTTCCATACATGGACATGACATGCCGACTTCTTGGGTTCCATATATGGACATGACATGCCGACTTCTTGGGTTCCATACATGGACATGACATGCCGACTTCTTGGGTTCCATATATGGACATGACCTGCCATCTTTCTGGATTCCATACCTGGTCATTACACGCCTATTTATTGGGTTCCATATATGGACAGGACACACATATTTATTGGGCTCTGTTTATGGATGTAAAACACCTACATATTGCCTTCCATACAGAGGCATTACACACCTACATATTTGGTTCTATATTCAGTTCCCTCCGAAAATATTGGAACGGCAAGTCCAATTCATTTGTTCATTTGTACACCACTGGTGTACTGAGCAACAGACAAAAAAATGGGTCAGCCAAGGAAAACAACAGCAGCTGATGACAGAAACATTATCTCAATCAGAAACGGCATCACAATCCACCGTTCGAAGAAGACTTTAAGTACAGAAATATCGAGGCCGTACCACAAGATGTAAACCGGTCATCAGCAGTACGAGTCAGAAAGTCAGACTGGAATTCGCAAAGAAATACAGAGATGATCCACAAAAGTTCTGGAACAAGACGAACCTCTACCAAAGTGATGGAAAGTCCAAAGTGTGGAGAAAGAAAGGATCTGCTCACGATCCAGAACATACGAGCTGATCTGTGAAACATGGTGGAGGTAGTGTCATGGATTGGACTTGCACGGCTGCTTCTGGAACATTCTCACTGATCTTTATTGATGATGAACTCATGATGGAGCAGCAGAATGAATTCAGAAGTCTACAGGAACGTTCTGTCTGCAGATTTACAGAGAAATGCCTCCGAATGAATTAACTCAAGAAAGGACTTTATCAGGGGGAAAAGTGGAAGAGGAGACTGAAGGGAGAAACACAAACGAAAGAAGAAACCTCAACCTCAGCCTGGAGAGGACTCATATGTTCCTATACTTTTGCTCGCCTAAAAATCGGACGTTCTGATACAAAAACTTCTATGTTTTTACGTTCTTTAACACGTCTAGATGTAAACACCAGGAAATGAAAGCTGAGATCCTAACCTCTCGTCTCATCTCCATCTTTTCATCTCAAACCCAAAAGGTCTTCCGTACACACCACAAACTAACGAATTAACCTCGCCGTTCCAATAGTTTCGGAGGTGACTGTCTGAACATGACATGACAGGAGTGATTAATCTTCTGGAAGAATTCAGTACATTCAGTAAGCACATGATGAACATTGTGTTACAAAGCTAAAGAAGAGAAACTCAAAGCAGTGCAGCCCAATGACTCAGAACTGCTGAAAAATACAATATTCATCTCAGGACGTAATTGTTGCCTGTGAATCTTTCGCATGATATCGCTGTGTCAATCTTTGTTATGAATAAGCGTGTAGGTGGAGGCATGCTGGCGGAGATGGGTTTGCTATATCAGACGTAGGGGCCAGATGATAAAGGCACTGCTGCCTGGTGAATCAGACGAGGATTGCAGAGAAGTTTAATTACAGACAACTGGGGAGCTTTCTCTCTCTCTCTCTCTCTCTCTCTCTCTCTCTTCACACCATCACAAATAACTTTACAGACGTAATCAAAGGCATCTGTTTGACACAGGAAATTGTCCAACATCTACCAGAAAAAAACAAACAACAAAAAAAAAACCCAACAACAATAACATGATTTACTTACTTTCTAGCAAGTCCAAAATCAATTATCTTGATTTGGTTGCTGGTGCTGCTGACACACAGTATATTTTCAGGCTGCGGGGGGGGAAATATTTTTTTTAAAAATAATAATTTTTAAAATAAATAAATAAAAACAATTTAACAAGAGCATCTCACATGTCTAGGACTATATAAGCTGTCACAAATAGAGTATAATAGCTATCTTATAATGTGCTATTTTTAGGTTCTCAGGGTTCTAATGGAGCAAATAAAGCACTTTTGGATGCTGTTCATTATGACACAACGGTTAACAGTTAATTAAGTCTAAAACCACAAACTCGTTCTTTAAAAAAGATGTATCTCGTGTCTATGTACTATGCTCAGCTATTAACTGGAACATCTTTATGAACAGGTTTACATCTTTTGCTTCAACACTTTTAAATATCTTAGTGTACTTTAACATCAAATGTCCAGAATCAGAATGATTATCATCGTGCACGATGTTGAAAACAAAATGAATTGTGTGGAGTCACTGCGTAGTTTAAAAAAAAAAAAAAAAAATTATTTCTTTAAGCACCTAGGACCTTCCGGTAATTTCTAACAAGGTCGGAGACGCGCGAGGAGGATCTCGGACATTTCGAGTTGCTCTTTTATAGTCGCAGGTTTGCGCTATGAGTCTTAACCTCTTGGCAGAGGCAACCAAGTTGAAATATGATGGGAATTCCTGAAGCCATAAATCTTCACAAGAGGCTCTGAGCCACCAGCTATAATGATCAATAATCCGCTATCATATTTTGTTGTGGATGTGGATTGGGGATCTTTTCCTTGAACAGAGGGTGTATTTTGGGACAGTGAAAAGATTTAGATTTCATGCGACTACAGCGCACGGTGTTACAGATGCGGCTGCTTGTAGTTGAACTCGATATTTAAAAGAAATTGATAGAAGAGAGGGCAGTAGTTCCTCCAAACATCTGCATGGAAAATGTCAATAATTGTGTTTAAATGAAGGGTGCCAATACTTCTGGAGTCGCCTATAAGCGATCGTAGAAGGAGTATTAGCATGTACAGTCAGGTCCGTAATTATTTGGACACCCTTAGCCATAACCCCCCTCTCTTGGTCATAATGCAGGTATGCTTCAGTGCAGAAATATACACCAGAATTTCTGCTCATTTTTCTGCAGACGGGTCCATAAATATTTGGACGGCGACACGTAATTTTGCCTCCGTTCACCAACACAACGGATTTGAAATGAAGCGGTCGAGATGTGATGGATGTGTAGACTTTCAGCTTTAATTCAAGGGGTTTAACAAAAATATTGCATGAACCGTTTAGGGATTAGAGTCATATTTGTGCACACTGCATACTAGAGCATTTCCATCACACGGTTTTGATCAGATGTGTACAGTGGCTCGACTCTGTAGGAATTGAGGATATAGACTACCCCTGCTGTTCTACTGTATGTGTGTGATTTAGGTAAGGTTTATGTACCACTGCGCTAGCTGCTGAGGTAACGCTTCAGAGTGTGCGTGAGACGGAGTGCGGATCGTTTCACCTTCAGGTCCAGGTGCAGGATGTACTGCTGATGGAGGTACTGCACTCCCTCGCAGATCTGCCGCATGAACACGATGGCGTCCAGCTCCGTCAGCTGGTAATCTTCGTTCACGATGCGGTCGAACAGCTCGCCGCCCTCCACACTGATCAGGAAAAGACAGCCAAGCAGAAAAATCAAAAATAATCCCAAACCGTTTGTGTTCTTGTTCCCATTGTTCACACTTTCTTTGACAGCGTCGTTTAGGTTTTAATGATAACAAACAGGTTGATAACTGACACAACACTCTGGTTAAACAGAGCAATTAAATATCTATCAGTCTATCAATAAAACCATCAATCAATCTGTCTGTCTGTCTGTCTGTCTGTTTATCTATCACTCTATCTATCACGCTATCTATCACTCTATCTATCTATCTATCTATCACTCTATCTATCACGCTATCTATCACTCTATCTATCACTCTATCACTCTATCTATCACACTATCTATCACTCTATCACTCTATCTATCTATCTATCTATCTATCTATCTATCTATCACTCTATCTATCACGCTATCTATCTATCTATCTATCACTCTATCTATCACTCTATCTATCTATCACTCTATCTATCACTCTATCTATCTATCTATCTATCTATCTATCTATCTATCTATCTATCACTCTATCTA